>NC_083110.1:81425070-81475070 GCF_949774975.1 Lagenorhynchus albirostris | reverse complement strand
GTAGCCGTGTTGATTCAACTAACATTTTAGATGCGCTGTGTTACCTTCAAAATCACTTTTGGTTTGTGTGACATTCAATCAGTTACTGACTGTTGATACTGAATAACTTTTAATACTATTTTTTAATCACATGATGGGAAACATCTTCCTTAGATGTGCAGAAATGTACTCTTTAATTCTTGTCTGAGTGAATGTTCTCTTATGTTTGGTTAATTAAAATATGTGCTGAGATTACTGATACTTCTCTAAACCAAGAGAAGTATGTGATCATTTGATATTCTAGAAGCATGAGAGGAGGTGAAAAATGTAAAAACATTTGGTTAATGGGTTTACCAAGTTTATTTGAATAAGGAGGATTGCAGCTCCATTTACGCCAGGCACAAATGCTTTGGAGGTCTTAATTATTGATGAAAAATCTGCTCTGCTTCTAAATTCAAAGATACGACAATTTTATAGGAATTTTAATCACCTTCCATGCTAGGGATTTTAAGGTAAGGATAGCTTTATGTGATGACAAATAGAATGTACATTTTTAGCATTCTTAAGAGAGCTGTCACTTATCATGACAAATACTATTTGCGTTTTTGTTGCTTGATGTAAATCTTTGTGAAATGACTGCAGTATTGGCACAATCTCCAGTTTAAGGCATATTTCTGGGGGAAAAAATGAAGAGTTTAGTGTTCACTAGGGCAAGTTGTGTTAATCAGAGAAAGAAAACTACCGATAGGAGGGGACTATCTTCAGAGTGATGGAGTCTTTCGCAACCGAGATGTGTTTCAGTTTCATAATGATAATCATTTCTGTGGCGTGTGTGTTGCCTCCTAAAATTAGTGGCTTACGTTGAGCTTCTAGCCCGTGTTTCCTCTTGAGTATTGCAGAATAAAATATCCCATCAAATCGGTGAGTCAGTCTACAGGTCCCCATCAGCAATGTCATCACTTGGTTAGTTGGCTTAAAAAAGAATTATATACAATGTGCTTTGCCGGCTCCTTGTGGCCTTTGGATACATTTAGCAGGTTCTGACCAGATAAGGCATATTTGTCCTGAGGATATAAACCAATAATTCCAACCTGAATTGAGATCAATGGGCCCACGTTTGTTCTAACCCACACCGAGCCTCTTCCGGCACGCTGAGACTGCTTTTCTGTGTTATGAGAGCAGAGCAGTAGGCTCCCTGCTCTGGCAGGGAAATCACATTCTATAGACTCCGATGCCTTAAGTCAATTAATTACACAATTCAGTTTAGTTATCTTTCAGAAGCATTAAATACTCACGAACAGCATGGAAGACCCCTCTGTAAAAAAGAGGGGGGAAAAGTGAGAATGTTTTGCATTACAAAACCGTTATAATTTATGGTGAAGGTTTCACTTACGTTAACTGTTTTCTTCTTGATGAAACAGTGCCTTTTTTATAGCTTCACAAATATAATTATTCTGTGGCATATTTAGAATAATATAACTAATGGGGTAAAGGAGAAACATAGCACTGTAAAGGAAAAATCATGGTCAGTAAAGGGATGCTGCAGGAACAAGCATCTATGGTAGATGGTGGTGAGATGCGGAGAGCCAGATGCAGGGAGGGGGGAGACGTGTGTATGTGTGCGCGTGCTTGCACACCCACGCACACCCCACACGTATATACGTGTGTGTACACCATGCACACACCCACATACATGTATATATGTGTGTGTACACACATGCATGCATACCCATGTTTATGTATATATGTGTGTGTATACATGCACAAATATATATATATACACACACAGACACACACATGAATTTTTAGGGTATTGCTGAAAAGGACGGGAGTATCATTTTCCTCATGGAATAATGTTTTCTGGGAAAACACAAAAGCAGATGGTCTTCATTAGGAACACCCATTGTCCACATATCCCAACTATGAACAGATAAATCTCTCCTGTTTCACCCGTACATTCCAAGGGCTGTAAATGATTACAGGATGTTGGTGTAGCTGCTAAACCAAAGCCACACTCTGCCTCTCGCCCACCTCCCGTGCCATCCTGGTGTTTCCCGGGCCTCGGGAAGCGCCCAGGAGGGTCCACGTTCTTACCTCCCCTTCCGTGCTGGCCCTCAGTGGACCAGAGGTGCAGGTCCAACTGTTGCAAAGTGGAAAGGCCGGTCGGGGAGGTGTCAGGAGCCGGGTGGTGTGACCGTCCAGAGGGGCCGGGTCACACACTGTGTGCTCTGGGCCGTGCCGGGGGCGTGCTCGGCAGGGCGGTTCCAGATGGCCCTGTCTCAGGCGCCCTACTTGCTGGCATCTCTGTGGCAGGCAGTGCCCCCTCCCCAGTAAATCTGGCGAGGGTCTATAGAGTTTGGGAGACTTATCATTCCAAGTCTGTCCTACTTTCCTGTCTGGAAGCCAGACATCTGTTTATCCCATTTTCTTTCATACAGAGTTTGGAATAGCTTTAGTTTGGGGGGGAGGAGGGAGTTTTGTCATATTTAACAGCTGTTACAAAATTTCAACCCTGTGGGCTCTGAAAATACTTTTCAGCTGACCTCAGATTTTTTATACATAATTGACATTGGGTTGTAGAAAAATATTATTGACTTAACCTCTCATTGTCTGCGATTTCACATGGTCTTGAGTCAGAAGAGCTAACTGTCCACGGTTTTAACTCCCCCTCCATCCACCGGCCCTCCAGAGCCTTCCTTTGATTCATTTACGAGTTTTAAGTTTACACCTTTAAAGTGATTGCAGAACGGTAGCTGAAGGCCGATTGGAGATTTTCTTTCTTTCTTTCTTTCTCTCTCTCTTTTTTTTTTTTTTAGCCAACAGTGTTTCCTTTCACTTCCTGTCACAAAGGTCAAAGAGAGCCGACCTTTGCTGGCAGTCCTCCTCACTGAATTATTCATGGCATTGACTTTTTGTCAGCACACACAGTTGTGCTCTGGGACATTTTATTCATTTACCTCATTTAAAGCGCCTTTCTGCACCTGTTCAAGTATTAATATCATGTAATTTGGGCCTAATGCCGATTTTGCTGAACACTCATTATATTTTTTATTAGCTATATTTCCAAACGATTATGTATGATTATTACCAGGCCTTACAAACAGCACCGGGTTATTCCCTAGCCCCTTACATCTTCTTGTCAGGTTGTTTTCAGAAGCGGGGAGGATAAACATTTGACCAGTCCCAATGTTTTTATTCCTTCTCCCTCTCCAAGCAGAGAACTTAAGGCTCCCTCCCTCATGGCTTTGCACGAGCGTGATTAAATCCAACTCCGAGGGAGCTGTACAAATGCCAGCATTTATAAGGTCAACGCTTTTGTTAAAAATGCTATGTAAATGAGGATCTGCAAAAAGGGACATTAAATAAAATGAAATTCATTGTCTTCTTTAATGTCATTTACATTTTGGCTAAGCCCCGGCCTGTCAGGGAGGATTTTAAAAATAATTTTAATTACACATCATTTAGGGATCCAAGGTTTTCTCTTCAGTAGCATTTGGATAACCTGCACAACGGAGACTGTTTATTAACTTCTTAAACGACAACTTGTCATTTCATCTGCATAACGCAGTGAAAACAGTATAGTTTGGTGTTAATTTCTCCTTCTCGGTTTTCTGAAAGAGGTGAATGTAATTATCAGCCAACAGGCCTGGGATCCCCGAGTCTTTCTCTGGGTGTTGGCTGTGTGTTGGAGACGCTCTTTGGTTCAGGATCTGTTTTAATACATTGGGGCTTCAGCGAAGGGAAAATATTAGCTAGAAATTTGGCAACGTGAAAGCACACTTTGGATGAATGGACGTGGCTACAAAGAATCTGATTTTGCCTGGCGCTGGCCCCATTTGGCTCCTCCGTGCTCAGGTGTGAATGGCTGTTTTATTCCCTGGCACGCCGGCAGAGAGAGGCAAAAAGTTCAGCGTGCTCATTCATCCTTTAAACATTTTTTTCCCCATAAACTTCTGAAAATAAACAGAAAAGGAAGAGCCGCATTATTGAGCCACAATGACATGCTTTCATTTCAAGGGGGAGACACCAGAAACAGTCCCCACTTTGTATATTTTCTCCCTGGAAGCCCCGGGATTAGAGAGTTGACATCACACACGCTAAGTCTGAGGCTGCCCGCCACTGTAGGGCAGCGTGCGGTCGCCGGTCACGGCCGTACAGAGCCACTGTCAGGCCCAGCGCCTGCATCTCTGGTCTAGGCCCGGGAGGCCTGCAGAGATTTACGGCCGCCTGGCCCGGCTGAGGACTCCACGGCCAGGCCCGTCGAAGGACGGGTTTTAGAACCAGCCGCACACCCATCATGACTTCCGGAACGCTCTGAAACAGCTCTGATGCTCATCCGCCTGTGCAAGGGAGAAGCCTCCCCGGAGCTGCCGTGCGCAGGAGCCCGGGAGCAGCACGCTGCTGGGTAGGCACATGCAGGGGGGTGAGGGGAGGGGCCGAACGCAGGGCTGTCAGAAGCTATAGTCCGGGAGGTATGTTGACGCAAGCCATCCCGCGCCTCTGCGGCAGCCTTATCAGGTGAAAAGCAAAGATATTGCCAGTGCCTGTAATTGTGTTAGGATGGCTTGGATGAATTGGATTACCTTATGGAAAGCCGTCCAAACTCTGGGTTCTGTTACGCATGCTTACAGGAAGCAAATAATTACTCTCTGTGCACCAGAAGATAATTGGGGCTGGCCAGAGGCCTTCTCGAGCCGCTGAAGAGCGGGAGAAGCTGGCCTCGTCAGAGCGCTTGGAGGCTCACCAGGAGGACGGGGACCCTGGCTGTAGAGCGGTGGTGCACGTGGACGGTGTCATTTTCGGTTACTTTTCAAAGATGGTGAATAATTTATCAGAATTCGAACTAACGGTGGCAACGGGAGTACCGTTGCAGGAGATAAAAATCCCCAGCTCTAATGATGGAAATTGTCGTTGCAGACAGGAAGTGATTGACAGGTCGGGGTACAGGAAGTGAAAACTCAAGGAGCTTAACCTGTACTTGGCAAAGCTTCTGGAGCTCACACTCGGGGAAAATGAAAACCATTCACTCCGTCCGCTTTGCCAGAACACAAGCTCCTCTTGTTTGTTTATCTTCGGAGCAAATCTCCCAAAAATGTTTGTGGTCAAAACTCTATATAGTGAGACATTATGCTGGTATTATTAATGCTTTAAAATAAAAATATGGCTGTAATTTAGAAAAATAAGCGGAGGAATTTTATGTGTTCTGGGTTTTCTTGGTTGTATTTTATAAGCTTCTTAGACTTGGGGGTAACTAGCGTTCATTAGATGGTAGAAGCTTGAGAAAACTGTTTTCAGAACTGTTGCTTCAGAGAGGTCGGTGATATCTGCCAACGTAATAAATGCTATGAAGTTGCAAACAATTCCATGAAGAGCACTGCGGGGGGGGGGGGCGGGGAGGGGTGGTAATAGGGAAGCTCTTATTTTGGTTGTTTCTGAATCACTCATTTCCCCTTCCCTTTAAAAACAAAACAAATGAAAAATATCCCTCTGTAATTCCTTCGCTGGAAGTTGCTCAGCTAGAAAATGCTCAAAATGCATGCTGGCCCGCGGTGCCGGAGTGGATGGAGCGCATCCTCCTCTGAGCACAGCGGCGGGGGGAGCGCCTGGCTTTCCCAGTAATTCACTAGGAAATGAGTTTAACATGTACGGAAAGGAAGGGGCTCCAGCCGTGTTGTTCTAGGACCCAGAGCCCAGGCCCCGCTGGCGGAAGGAGCCGGCTCCAGAGGGTCTCTGCTGGCCGGGAGCGGAGTGCTAGCTCACACATCTGGGGAGGGGCCAAGCGCTCGCCCAGACAGGCAGCTCCGGCCGCGCCCCTCCCCTCCCCTCCTCCCTGGTCGCCTGTATTTTCCCGTTCCCTCTCTCTCAGCAGAAGGCAGTTGGGGGCAGGGTGCCATGTTAAAACAAGACAAAAACTTGGGCAGTGCTTAAGGCCCTGAAAACGTGTGGCGTCGTGACGCCGCATTTCCAAAGGGCGGAAAGACCAGCCTTGACCGTCGAAGCCCGCCATCCGAGGAGAGGGGTTCAGCAGTGGTGTCGGACAAAACCGCACGACCTCACCGTTGCTGGGGGTTTTCACTGAACTAGAAAGCTTTTGCAGAAATGGCCAGTCTGGACGTGATGGAGGGGCTGAGCACGGGGCTGGAGGCTGCGCCAGGTCCGGGGCCATCTGAGGGTGACATCTGTGCAGCACAAGCGTGGGATTCGATTACGGGCGCGCGGGCAGCCCGCTTCCCAGGGCGTGCACGTGGGGGCAGTGCAGCCAGGCCACCCCGACTCTGGGCTGACACAGGGCCTGAGCAGAAGGCCCAAGGGGGCAGGGCGCCCCCTTTTAGTTTAAATTAACACCCTGCAAAGCCACTTGGCAGGTGGGGAGGGGTCGGGAGTGCGCCCCTCCAGTCCTGTCGAGGAGGGGGTTCCTCCTTGAGGGTCCCCTAAGTTTTCTATCACCTTCAGCGTCAGGGGGTGTGGCCTGCAGGCACTATTCCGACAGGTTCATGCCGGTATCCTTTCCAAGGTGTCATGGCTGGGGACCACATGTCCAGGCTCCGTAGAATGACATCCCATGGCCAGGAGGAAAGCCTTGGAGACACAGGCGGGTGCCGGGGGCGGGTGGTCATCGGGCAGGGACACTGAAGCCACACCTGCCCCAGTGACAGTCCACCCCAACCTGGCATTTCTTCCTCTCCATCTGATGTAGATTCTGAAGTGCTCTGACAGTATTTTTAGAAAAATTAAGAGACTATTTTTGAGAGCAGCTTTAGGTTTACAGAACCACGAGCAGAAATTAGAGTCCCCATATTAACACCCCCTCCTTTTCCCTCTTGGTACCGTCTTGCATCGGTGAGGTGCATTGCTACAATGGGTGCGCCAACGTTGACACCTTGTAATTAACTAAAGTCCATACTTTACCTTAGGGTTTACTCTGGGTGTTGTATGTTCTGTGAGTTTTGACAAATGTATGGTGACATGTATCTGCCATTATAGTGTCCTACAGAATAGTTTCTTTCCCGGCCCTAAAAATCCTCTGTGCCCTGGCTCTTCATCCCTCTTCCCCTACCCTGTGGCAACCACTGATCTTTTTACCGTGTCCATAGTTTTACCTTTTCCAGAAAGTCATATGGTTGGAATTGCACAGTATGTAGCCTTTTCAGACTGGCTTCTTTCATTTAGAAATATACATTTAAGTTTTCTCTATGTGTTTTTGTGGCCTCATAGCCACTGTAATACTTTCTGGATTTCATTTTTTTTTTCTTCTTAAAGGTTTCTGGACAATATTTTTCCTTTCATTTAATGTCCTGGCGTTTTTTGGGATAAACTCGTACACTCCTGAGCTTATGGAAGTACGTAGTGATGTTTAGATGTCGTTTGTGGGGTTCTTGAGATTTTGGAAGTTTACGTGTCCCACCCCATTAAAAAAAAAAAAGCAGTTGACTCCTTTGCCAAGCAATGAAAACATTTAAACTTTTCACCAAGAATTTACTTAAGTGGCATGACTCAGTTTTGCTTATTTTCAGGTTTTTTCCCCCTAAATAATACTTTTTGGGGATATTTAAATAGCGTAGGCCATAAAAGGAGAATGATTAAATTATTGGGAAGGCAAATGGGCATAAAAACGGAATGAATTCGGCATCGAGTGTAGTTGTTGGCTTTTTTGGTTTAATAAATTAAACTACAAATTTTCCTAATTGCCAAACAAAATGTTAGGCCAGCTTCAGCCATTGCTGACAGTAAAACACAACATAAAACCTGCTGAGAGTTATATGTGGTATTTAATACGAGACAGAGTAATGCAAGGGTTTTTATG
Organism: Lagenorhynchus albirostris; assembly: GCF_949774975.1. NCBI lineage: Eukaryota > Metazoa > Chordata > Mammalia > Artiodactyla > Delphinidae > Lagenorhynchus > Lagenorhynchus albirostris. The sequence goes on along the minus strand of NC_083110.1, from coordinate 81,467,287 downwards.
GTTAAGTATGAATTCACACCCACAGCATTTGTTTCACATTAGGAAAGGTTTGTAAATTAGATCAGCGTGCGGGGATGGGGTGGTCCCGGCAGCCTCTCTGTGTCTCTCCTTCCTGATATTTGGTTATTGGAAATGTTGCCAAAGGGAGCTCCCCGTCCATTTCCATTTTCTCAATGAAGCGATTCGTCCTCTGACATCAGGAAGATTGGGTCAGGAAATAAGTGGGGGATTGGATCAGACGTGATGCTCATCCCCACCGTCCGAGGTCATGGGCCAGATCCGGGCAGCGGCCATCAGTTGCTGAGACATGGGCTGCCCATTGGTCCTTGGCCAGTGGGGGCCCCAGGGAAAGGTGGGAAGGCTCTGGGAAAGTGCTTTCAGGGGGAAAAAAATGGCAATAACTATCATTTATTAAATTTGACAAGCGGGTTCTAAATATAACAGCCCTTTCCCCAAAGATCATTACTTTGAACAAATAAATGAGTTATGCAAGTTAATAAACGGCTACGTTTCCCATCCAGAGGTGTGCCTTTGTGTAGCTCAGAAATAGATCCTGCTCTCTCCCACTGCCCCAACAAATGACTGATTCTCTCCCTCTTCTGCTGGTCACCCAAGCTTTTGTGTTGGACTCGCTGCTCTCACGGAGTCTGTAGCACGCAATGGCAATCTCGGAAAAGCTTTACAGTAAAAATAAACTCGCCCTGGTTCTGAATAATATGACACAGAGATACGCTTTATAGTTTTAAAAAGGCTTCCAGACGTGATCGTGAATAAAGCAAGGTCTCCAAGTATATTTTAACTTTAAGGAAAAAAAAAATTGGCTGTTACAAGTCTTGCGGTCAGAAGCATATTTGCTGGGCCAGGGGTATTTGTCATGACAAGTGACTGCTGCTTGTATTTCCTAAGACCCCATTATAATTATTTCCAGCAATTATAGCATCCAGAACCCCACTCCAGCCCCAAACACATTTGTTCCCATTTATTAGACCGCGAGCAGTAACTAATTTACATTGTTTCAGAGTTGTGTGTTATGGTAATTTACTGCGTGCGCTGGGGGTCAAACAGAGTTGACCAGTCGGCAGGGCAGACCCGCGCGCGAGTCAGGGACGGAGGGTCTGAAGACAGCAAAGCCAGGGGCATGTGATTTGAAAACCGCTCCGGTCTTTTAAATCACGTTTTGACTTATTCTCTGTTACACTACTTGCTTTACTCTTGCCCCTTTTCTGTTTTTGAACAAATCGGAGCCGGGAACAGTATTTTTTTTTTTTTTTGAAGGAAATGGAAGCGATATCTTCTAACGAGCGGAAACTTTTACTAATGCCCTGAATAAAATATTTGTCAGCGGCCTCCACTAAACGTAAAAGCACTCCACAGAGGAAACAATGCCTTAACTGTTCCCTTCTCATCATAGCAGGTTTCGTTATCAAGTTGAGGAAAAAGGCTTGTTTAGGCGAAAATAATGATCATAAATAGAGCTGTATAGTGGGGCTCAGAGGAGGTGGTGACAGTGCCTGCTATCGAGACCTGCAATTCCAAGGAAATATGAGTGTTCTGATCCAGGGAAGCAGTAATTATCTTTTTGTGAAGAATGTACAATGGTGTCGGATGATGAATTGATCGCAGATTGGAAGCGTGGTTTAACTGTCATGTACAGAGATAAGAGGGAGCCCCGGGATTGCTCATCGCTTCTGCTAGTTCACAGCCAGCCAGTTTATTAGCACAAATCCCAAATGTTTAGTAAACTCATTAGGTCCCATCTAATGCTAATTTATCATCCTAGACGGAACCCTAGCAGTGGAGGCCGAGGACTGTGCCGAATCGCGTGATTTGCAGAGCTTTCTGGTCAATCACCTTCTCTGCACTGGCCATTTTTCTTCAGATGCTTTAAACGGGCCTGAATGATCCATAGGGTTAGGCCCTGGCAGTCGGTTAGGGTTCTCCCGAGTTATCTTCCCCGTGATGGTTATCTGAAAGGTTACCAAATCCTGTACAGGCTGATGTGCGGGGGGTTGGCGTGGGGGGCACTTCGGTTTTGAATTGCTTTGCCATCTCCCCCCCACTTTCTCGCCTCTTCCTCCACCTCCAGCAAGCACACCCCCCCCACCCCCGCCAACCCTCCCCGTTTTTCCTTTTCCTTTTACAATCCAGCCACAGAGTCGAATTCAAAGAACTTCCTTGCAAAATCAGTTTACCGAGAAATGCATCATGGTCCATAAATGTCAAGTACAGTTTATTCTAAACTTCAGACAGTGTTTTTCTTTAAAAAATCAAGCTTTAAATGCCCAGTTCTCCTGACATTTTCGTACATATTCTATAGTGTTTTCGAAGAGGATAATAACCTTTGCTTGATCCTAGGCAACAGCTGCAAAGATAATGAAATTCTTATGATATTTCACCAGGTAAAATGTGAATTGCAGAAGAAAAGCTATTGAATTTTTATGGATCTTAATCGCATAAAATGAGATTCATGGGGCATACGTATAACTATACTCGGTGGACCTGCAGTTGCAGGAGGGATGGCTGTGCGGCGTGAGGGGCGCTCCAGCTCCCACTCAGAAAATGCTCCCCAAACGTTGCCTTCAGCTCGGCCTAAGAGTGATAATGAAATATGACAGAAATTTCCTTGTGCTGGATCAGTGGCAAGAGAGGTCCTGCACGGCCTGTATTAATTCATCTGACTTATGTTCCAGGTCTTGATTTACCTGATGATTAAAAACTTCTGCAGGTTTGCTCACCAATTGAAATCAGATCTCATCTGCAGCCAGTGGTATTGATCCCTATTTAACATCAAGGCTCAGAATTGATTGGCATTGATTAACAATAAAAATGCTCTCCTCCGCGTCCAGCTGCCAGGCCGCTCTTCTGAACGAAGTGCACTCTGGTCCTCTCCTCACTGACCAATCTGAAAAGAGACACGGCCCCTCCCGCAAATAAACAGTATATTTTAATGTTATTGTAACGGGATGCTGGACCGGCCGTGCAAATTGATTTTATTCTTGTTGTATAAGATAAATATCTTTAATAAACTTCTCATTTTATTTAGGATTTTACAGGAATAACTTGATTACTAGAATCCCACGCTGTGAAAAATGGATTAAAACATAAAGCTGTAATAACATAACACTAGAAGTGAAATGTTAATCAACTCAGAAATCATGCACAGGGTGGGAAAGTCGGGGTGGGGGGCATATTCCACCCACGGAGACTCACGCTGCACCTTGCTTGCCACAGTTTCACGGAGCGTTTTACAGTTTTGACTGGGTCTGCTAGCCCAGGCCTGTCCTGTGCTGGAGGCCAGCTTCCCTCCATAATGTCGTGCGAACATATGGTCCCAAAGAACTCGGCACAGAAAAACTGCTCAACAGCATCCAACCCCAAAGCCTTAAAAAGAGACTGCGTGTGTGTTTCTGCTGTGTTTCACTCGCTAGGGTAGAGACAGCCTGTCCAGAGAATTTCTAACCATTCCTTTGACTGAGAGCAGAGAGAGAAGAACCTGTATTTGGGAAAATGGATAAGAAAAGTCTCGCACGCTATAACTTTGGATACGCGTGCTGGGGACTTGCCTTGTTCCCAAGCCTGACTGGTAACGCTGGCCAGCCGTTGGCGCTCATCCTGAACGGCCAAGGGCGCTGGAGGCCAGGTCCAGCTGCAAGAAATTATCCAATCTCTAACATCCAGAAGTTTACAGTTATATAATGATGGAGAAAACCACAAATCCCCAGGGATGTCAAATTTTAGCTATACTTTTAAAATGAAATTATCCAGCCAAGCCTATAAGACAACCTTCTTGTACTTAAGACAAAAACGACAATCTGGAATTCATTTTTTTTTTTTTTGTGATAGGGCAAATCCAATTTGCTTCTTTAACTGTTGATTAAGGAATCAGTTCTACAGGGCTGTCCCCTGTAAGTATTTGCTGTTTATTTGTCTGTGGAGAGCCGCTGGAATCCCCTCCAACTGGGAACGCCGGGTCAGGCACGGCTGCAATGGAGAGCCGCCTGGCAGCGTGCAGACACCCTGACTGGCCTTGTTTGTGTGGAAGAAATAGTTGGCTTTTTGTGCAGCCAGGGGAGCTTATAGTCACTTCCCATCAGGCAGGCAGAGCAGTTGAGAATGGAGGACAGAAACCTGTCTTCTCTGCAGCCGTTCTTTGAGAATGTGTACGAAAACGTCCATGAGAAAGCAATAAATAAGTAAATACCATAAATTAGAATGTACCTTGCTCTGAGGTCCACTGAACTCATGTCGATATGTGTGGCCAGTGTCAAAGGAGCACGGAGGTGACTGGCTTCAGGGCGGACGCCTGTTACCTGAGCGTTCTGCTCAAAAAATGGCTTCCCCTCACCCCGGCTAAATTTGCACGCAAGGAATGGCCGTTTTGGTCTTCTAAAATCCGTTGCAAATACTTAATACGATTTTCCACTGAGTGCATTTAAAAATAAGATCTTGTCGATGATAGGTTTAAATGCAGTCACCAGATCTGCAAACAGGAAGTGTTATATAGAAGAAATAAATGTTATCGTTACACACATTAAAAAGCAGAGATCCTGTCTCTGGAATGCTCCCTGTTTGGGTGAGGCAGATCCCCATTCCCCCATCCCCACAGGGCCTGAATTATCTGCTGTGCAGGTCAGCTTCACCTGGCAGGTCCAGAGCTCCGAGGTGCCTGTCACTGCCGTGCGGTGTGAAGGCTGTCCTTTCAGGCACATGGTGGCTGGGAGCCCTGGGAAAGTGGGCGTGGGGGTGCTTAGATTTGCTTTCTTTTGTTTGGGAGATACCTAACTAAAAGCCACCCCTTCCACAGCGTCAGTGCTAAATACCTTTTCTGTTTTTGTGATTTCGGGGGACGGTTATTTTTGTTAATGCATCTTATATTGCTGTCCTGGGATAGACATCACCAGAGTAAAGAGAGTCCTGGGCCACCCAGCCGTTTCCCCGTCAGGAAGACATTCTGAAATCACTCAACATCCGCAAAGACACGCATCCGCCAGATACCACCACAGTTTTGTCTTCCTGAACTTGTTGTAAATGAAAAGGGGTTGACACACAGGGACCTATAGTTACATCAGAGGCCCGTGTGCCCCCAGTGGGCGGCCAGGCTCCCCCGACGATGTGGGCGTTTGTCTTGTAGCTGGAGGGACGTGAGGGCTGGGAGCTGGGACCACTGCTGTCTGGGGCTGGGACCGCTGTGTCCGTGTTGGTGGCCGTGCCGCTGCCAGGTCCTCGTGCGTCTGCCCGCTCCCCGCCCACCCCCCCACCCCCCATCTGGATGGGGACCCTACCCTGTGCCCGGCCGTGGGTGCCCCAGCCAGTGTGTGCTCTCCTCCCGTGGGAGGCTGGATTTCCGCAGAACCTCTAGTCGGTGCTTCCACCCAGGTCCGGTCCGCTTCCAGGACTCCTTGCAGAGGGCGGCCTGACCCTGTCACCTCCGGGGTCAGGCTCCTCCGAGGATTGCCGTGTCCACTAGGCCCCTCCCTCTGGCGTCCCTCCGAGGTGGAGTGTCCTGCTCACCTCTTCCGCCTCTTTCCCCGCTCCTTGCTACCTGCACGTGCGGCCATCGCCATCGCGAGGGCCCAGCCCTTTGGGCAAGGAAAGCCCTCCCACCTCCTGCTTTCTGAGACCCTGGAGCCCGTGTCACACGCTGCATCCCAAGGGCCCCGCGACTGTGGACCCGAGCCACCTCTCCTGCAACTCTGTGGCCCCAGCACCTCTCCTCCAGCCCAGGTCTGGGTGCCATTCCTGGGTGATGGGTTTCCTGAAAGGAGGGCCCAGCCCATGGCCCCCCGCAGGCCTCGGGAGGGGCAGCCTGGCAGCCCGAGTGTACCTGCTGAGCTGGGACAGGAGCGTGTGCTGCTCCTTCCATGAGTTCTTGGGCTTTCATGCCTCCTGCTTCTGAGCTGGGGGGCCCCCGAGCCCCACCCTGGCCTCCTGACATCACCCGCTGCCCTGTAAGCTGATACTCCTGCTAACTCTCCCTAAGCTGCCGCAGGGTCCTTTCATGCCTCCGGCCTGGTGCCCGCCAGCAGGCCAGCAGCCGAATTCGTTGTGACTTACCTCACCTCGACCTACCTATCAAGGTGGGATGTTTTACTTTCCTGATTTAAAATGCGTCCGTATTTCTGTACATTGTCACCCAGTTTCCGAGGGGGGTCCCGGGGAGTAGAAGGCTTGTTCCCGGCCACGTGGACGGGGCCTACCTCTTCCCGCAGCAGCCCCGGACCCAGGGCCCCAGGTCCGCCTGGTTGTACCGTCCTGGCCGGCTCTCTGCGGCCTGCCGCGGGCGCCCCTGGCTGGCAGGAGCCAGAGTTGGGCCTCAAAGGCGGCCCTGGCGATTGGCCTTGCGGGTGGGTGCTCCTCGCATAGCCTGGGCCCGACTCCCTGTGGCTCTGCCTGAGGCCCGGAGGACTTTCAGGATGCCAGCAGGAGGGGGCGAGGCTGTCTCCCCGCCCTCTGCTCACCCCACCACGTCTCAGCGGGTGTGAGGGGGAGTATGGGGACAGCGGCCCCGTCGTGACAAGTCACGATGGTGTCACAACCAAGGTGACGACGTCGGCCACTCACGTTTCCTAAGTGTAAAGTCAGGGCTCTTCACAAGATATGCCGGCCACGGCCCTGGTCCTATGAAATACTGTAATTTCCTCCCTCAGACTTGGGGACATCAAGGGGCCCATCTGAGGTCACTGAGCTGGGAAGGGGTGAAGCAGGATTCGAACCCAGGCCTCGGGGGCCGTTCCTTCATTCCTCCTCCCTGCACAGCCCAGGAGGCCCGTGGGCTCGTGTTCCTACAGCCCAGCGGGACTCTGAGCTGAGCTTCTCGGCTTTCTCGGCCACCTGCAAAGGCGAGGGGTTTTGTGACGGCAGATCACAGGAGGGGGTGTGTGTGGCGTGCACAGAGGGGCCCCGCTGTCTGTGTGGCGGGGTGGCGGCCTGCGGATGGCGTGTGGGGCAGAGCCAGGGTGGGCACTGTGTCGGTCGGCCGAGGGGATGTGCGGGGCGTTTGTGTGCCGTCACGTGTTAGAGCAGTGGGTGCTCGGGCTGGCGCTCAGAAGTGAGTCCGATGGAGAACGTCCCTTCATGGGGGAGCCGCCAGGAATGATACTCTCTAGAGGGGGGACACAGAGACCCTCTAATCTAGGGCCAGAGGCACCCACGGGGCTCGGTGTAATTGCTCCTAAGTTGTCAGGATGCTGGATTTAGAAACATTACGTATGAGCAGTTACAGAGTGTTGGTACCATTTTCTTGGCCTATAAAAACTTTAGACAGAGTCCAGCATCAGCTTGTGTGTGACAGAAGTTTGCCTTCGACACTCGAGGATTTCTGGTTCCACGTGGGAATTCTAATTCCGTTTATCAATGAGAAGTGCTGAAAGGGTTTCAATCTGATTAGGCTCTATGACTAGAGAAATCCAGAGGTGCAGGATTATAATACACTATGGTCGTCTTTAGTAGAAAATGCAAATATTGCAGCAGAGTTGGCCGGCTCTGGTCTGGATTTCCCTTGAACCATTTCCTCGCCGAATCTGGCAAAACAAACAAATACAAAACAACGCAACAACAAAAAGCATGTCGTAAACGAAACCCGCACGGTAAGAACCTTGATGGATAGGAAAGTTCACGTACATCACCAGATGGCCGGAGTGAAATCTTTGAATGTTGTTGCTGGTTATTTTTTATTTTTGATGAACTCTAGAGTTGTTTATGTAGATTTAAATCATAATACGGTTTTCAGACTTAGAGAGGTCCTCCACGTGTTGTCTGTCACTTGTGAAGTGACAGGAAGCTCACTGCATGGGGGGAGGGAAGAGTGGCTGGCAGGGACGGTGGTGCAGGAGGCGAGGGCCGCCACTCAGGTCCTTTCTTCTTTACCCAAGAAGTCTGCTTTAAGATCACTTTGTTTCTGCTCTTGCAGAGGACGGCAAGTCCTAGGAAACTGTGTGTGCCCTTGCCCTGCATAGGTGCCACCTTCTGGTTGGGTGAGGTCATCTGTTTCAGAATGTAGTGAACTTGAGGTTCCCAAGTTATTTTGTGCGGCGGAGCAGCTTTGCGTCCATGTGAAGCAGAGACACAAAGAGGCCTTGTTGTTCGGGACAGGTCAGAGGTTCAGGGCGCTTTGAAAGGATCGAGTTGGGATAATTGAGTTATCAGATGCCAACTGGTTGCTTCCGTGAGCCCGTGTCTTCATCCCCTGTCAGTCTGATGGGATCCAGAAGGCCGGCCAGTGGGTCCGTCCTGGTTCTGCCCCCGAAGTTCTCCGCCTCCCCAGGTTGGTTTTATGAGAGGGCCCGAGATAGCGTCTTGCCTTCCCCTCCCCCCAGCTCAGTAGCCTCTAAGTGCCTGAGCGAAGGCCAGAGCCCAGGATGCGAGGGAGCGCCTCGGCCCTCCAGCTGTGGTCCGTCCTTCCTCTCGGGTGACAGCTGGCGAAGACAGCCACTCACCCGCCCACCGATCGCCCAGCTCCTACCTGCTTGTGCTGTTCATCCAAAAACGTTTAATCACTTGCCTCTTTCCCCCACCAACATTCAAAAACAAAAACTAACAAACAAAACACTGGCTTTCATTCCAGAGCAAAACACTTTCTGTTTACTGGAGGGGTTCCCTGGGAGAGCACTGTCTCGCAGCCGCCCTGGACAGACAACGTACCAGAGAGTGGAAGAGAGGTTCTTCCTGGGTTCTCCTGAAGGTGTTTCTGTTTTGGTCTCTTTCCAAGTTTGTATGATTATGGGGCACAGTTGTGGACGTGATTGATGCCAGTGAACATGCCAGGAAATGGTTTGCGCTACTTTTAAGTATTTTGAATCATACATTTTATAAAAATTGTCCCCTGAGCCCATTTAAGAGAAAATAACATTATTTAGGAAAAGGATGATTTTTCATCATGCTTCACCTGTTAAGTCTGAAAGATGCAGGGATGAAGTGTTCCCCCTGGAAATCCCTCAGGAATTGTCAGGTGGGGCATGGACCCGTGAAAGCTGGGCCTGGGAAGGGACGCTGGGCTTCCTGGGAACAGCTCCCAGTGGCTGTGGTGTGACAGCCCAGGATGGCTGGCCCGGGGCTGGGCAGTGACAGGGAGGGAGAGGGCCTCTGCTAGACCCCACCTGTGACCAGACCCCGTGCAGGGACAGACACAGCCCAGGGCCACTCCATAAGCCAGGGACGGGTGGTCTTTCTTCTCCCAGGGACCCCCAGTTGTGGTCCTTTACCAGGCGTATGGGGATCCCCTCTGGCCCACATGTACCTTTGTGACAAGTGTGTGTGGACGGACAGACGGACCCTGCAGACCTCCCATGGGTAGCAGGGGAATGGCCTTGCAACAGGGCTGATGCGTCGTGAGAGCTGGGAGACAGGACAGGAGTCTCACTCACTGTTCTTACCGTCACCCATTGGCGTTGTCCCTGGGGGCCTCTGTTCTCAGGGAGCCCCTCCCCTGAGTCCCTCAGCTGGATGCCACTGCGGAAAGCGTCCCACCCTTCTGCTCAACCGGGGGCCTCTCTGCAGCCTTCAAACCCGATGCCCTGCTGCCCACGGAGGCTTCTCCCGAGTGTAGGTTCAAGGTTCCCAGGGTGGCGAGGCGCCCGTGTGTTTGAGTGCGTGCTGCCTTCCCCGGGTGGAGGCCCTTCCAACTCTGAGGGGCCCCGTTCGCTCCCTCTTGCAGTTGCCGGCCTTTGAGCCTCCTGTCTGGAGCTGGCAGTGGGTCGGGGGGGACCACGACTTAGAGCTCTTCTCATGTATCGAACCACATGGAATCCAGTGTCAAGGAACCAGGGGCCAAACTGTCTATGAAGTTGGGAAGTCCTTTGGCTCTGCCCAAAGGTCATGGTGTGGCAAGGGGCTGGCGTGGCAGGTGTGGCAGGGGCTGGCGTGGCAGGTGTGGCAGGGGCTGGCGTGGCAGGGGCTGGGCTCTGGGCTGGGTGGCCATCGGTCTGAGCTCCCCCATGGCAGTGACCCTTGGATGTGCAGGTCAGGCCTCCGGGCTTGTCTGCACTGCTAGACCACAGGCCGGCCCAGTGGGGCTGAGGTTAGGACCGGTGCCCTAGAACTGCCTGTGCGGGGTGCCATGGGCAGGCCACGAGTGGCTCTGGTCAGGGGGGTGTTACTGCCTGCTGCGCACCAGCCTTGGGGGGGTGCGCGTGTCTCCCCGTGGAATTCACGGCCTTGTGCTTAGCTGTGAGGCAGTTCTCAGGTCTGAAGCGCTAAGGCCTGGGCCCCTGCTGTGCCCTCAGGCGGGCCCCGTTGGTGGGAGTTTGCAGGACAGACAGACGTGCTCACCTGTGCCTGGGATGGCTGTACTGGGTCCTCCGTCCTAGCCCAAGCCAGGCGGGGTAGCACCCATCATCCCCTCTGGCAGCTAAGGCCTCAGGCAGCCCATCACAGGGGCCCTGACTCCGCTCTGGGGGCTGAGACAGGTGAATGCAAGACCCTCCAGAATCCCGCTGAGAGAAGCAGCCCAGGGCCCCGTGAGTTTTCCTGTTCCCACCCCGGCTCGGACTCCTGATGAGGACAGCGCAGATGCCTACAGGCCCCATGTTCTGATTAGATCCCCCCAGGCACACGGATCTCTCCTGATCCAGACCTGATCTGCCAGGTTCCAGAGGCCTCCAGAAGGTTCCAGAGGCCCAGCTTCGCACAGGGAATGAGCTTGGGCTTTCGTGAGGGCCAGCCCCGGGCTCCACAGTGCCCAGCGTATGTCCTGCTGACCGTAGGTCTGACCGCAGGAGGGGCAGCGAAGGTCTGAGGGTGGAGCGTGTGCTGGGCTCGTTTGGCACCTGTGGAATTGCTCACCTTGCCCACAGCCTCCGGGACTCCCCTCTTCGTGCCAGGAGCAGAATGAGAGAGTGAGAAACGGGCGGAAATTGGAGGGAACCGAGGGGGAGCGAACTCAGAAACCCCAGCCCCAGCACTCAGGCTGCCGCTTAATAGTGTGCGAATGAGCAGTCGTCAAACAGCTCCCAGGAGAGGAAGCAGGGCTTCCCGAAGGGAGAGCAGGGAGGGCCTCGCCAGGAGGAGGCGCCTGCCAGGACCCTGTGTGCTGTGAGGGGCCCCAGTTAGAGTTGCTGGTGTTTATAGAGCACCTACTGTGTAAAAGGGACAGCTGTGAACTCATAAGATGACACCTGCCCCTGATGACCGAGATGGGGGCCTCGCTGGTCAGGCAGGACCTGCAGCCAGTGCCTGGGGGGTGGGGTGGGGGGTGGTTTGCCCTGAGCTCCTGGGTCAGCCCAGGAGGAAGTGATGTCTCTGCCTGGAGGGCGGGAAGGCCTCTTGGGTCTTGGGGGTGAAGATGACTTTCCAGGTGGAGAGGGGAGGAGCCCGCAGCTCAGGGGTGGGAGAGGAGGGAGGAACAGGCGCAGTCAAAGCTGAGGTCGCCCCACGAAGCACAGGACCCCCAGTTCAGTCTGGATTTCAGAGAAGCAACGACGAATGTTTTAGGTTAAGTTTATCCCCAGTATCGCCTGAGACATACTTATCCTAAAACGTCCGTCGTTGCTTCTCTGAAATTCAGATTGAACCGGGTGTCCTGTAGTTTCTCTTGTGAGTCTGGTAACCCCGGTCCGGGCAGGGCACGGGAGCAGCGGGCTGGGTCTTCATCCATGGGATCGTCCTCCCCGGAACCCTGAAGCTGTGAGAAGGAAGTTGGGGGAGAGTGGGAGAGGGGGAAGGGGACAGATTGGAGAGGCGGGTGCTGGCCCGATGGGCAGAGCGCACCCAGGGGGCACTGGTGCAGGCCCGGGGAAGGGGGGCGCCCAGGCTGAGGCCCAGTGGCTGGCACTGGCAGGGCAGGGGTGGGATGGAGGTGCCCAGCTGCCCCGCAGGGCTGTCCTTGTCCACCCACTCACCCTGTCTCTGCTGGCTGGGACCCTGCTGATGGGCACAGTGGGGCTCCACGGGGGTGAGGAAGTGCACAGAAATCTAGGGAGGCATTGGGGTCTTTAAACACAACTCACCGCGCACCCCCAGCTCTCCTGGGATTCAGCTTGCAGAGATCCACGGGGGCCGGAGCAGGAACCCCTCCCTCCCACTCACGGGACCACTTGACCCTCCGTGGCTTCCGAGATCCGTTTTCCTTCTCTTGTGTGTGAAGGAATCGCTCTGACTCGATCGAATGCCATCTATAATGCTGGGCAGCCTGCTTTCAGCCCTTGGAATACTTCTGAACACGCACCACCAGTCTGAGTTTTCAGTGCTCCTGTTTGGGTCAGCCTCTCCCCGTACCCCTCAGGGCGCCAGTCCTATCCCTCCTTGGCCCGAGCAGCCCTCTGCACCCCCCGCACACCCTGCCCCATGCCCCCCTGCACGGCTCACAGTGGTCCTGCCTCCCAGCCCGTTCCTGGGGCCCCCCGATTCCGGGTTGTGGATCCTCATGGCGCCCTGTGTCAGTGCTCACGAGGGCCTCGCAGAGATAATGGTCACGCGGCGGAATCAGGGCTGACCCGCCTCGGCCTCCACGAATCAGGCTGACTCCAGGCGAATGAGATTTTAATCACCTGTCACTGCCGCCCGCACTTTCTCTATATTTATGATAATTTGGGGGGTTCTTTTTATTGAAATCAGTGTTGACTGACTCAAGTAATCCTGATTAGCAATCTTACCGTACCCAGTCAGGAGTGAAATGCGTCCCAGCCTTGTTGGTACACTGAGCATTCTGAAATTGAACAAAAAAAAGGAAACAGGCAAAGTTTGTTTGTCTTGATTATAGGTGCTGTTGTGGGTGTTTGCGGAGGGCAGCTGTTTGTAATTGTTCCTGCAAACCCGAACATTCAGGGACATCCTGGCAGGAGGAGCTAGTTATCCAGTTTCTTTAACTTCATGGTGTTGGACCAATGGCGGCTGACCCGATTTTAGTTAAGTTTCCGTGATTGGAAATGTGAAATTTGCAAGAAAAACAAAAAAAAGTGCGGCGAGAAGTGTTTTCCTGGGGAGGCACGGCAGGAAAGCCTGGTGGTGCTGCTGCTTCATGGCCCTGCTCACCGCATCACCCTTGGAAATGGAGACGTGTTGATCCTCCAGGCAATGGGAGTAAGCTGTGAAGGTGACAAATAAATATAAGCTTTGAAAGCACTCCTTTAGCTTCTCCGAGAGGAGCAATCCGTCATGGCGTGGCACCATCAGATCAGCGGCAGCTCTGAGATGTGAGGGGTGCATTCCTCCCGACGTGACAGCCAGTGGCCTTCCTCGTGGCTCACAGAGGTGGGGGCCGGGGCCAGAGGGTGAGGACCGGCTGCCTGGGGATTGCTTCCCAAACGACGGGGCTTTTCTCATCGAGGTTCTTTATTCCACTCGCTCACCAGCGAACGCCCCAGAGTGAGAAGCAGGTTATCCACTAAGGCCGCTGTCTTAGTGTTCTATCCCGTTTAGTTATGAAAGCGACAGCAGTGCCTTTTGCTTTGGAGAGATTGTTTAGAAAGTCAAATGACTTCCCTGGAGTGGATGGAGCGTTCCTGCCCGGCGGGCGTTTGTGCCTTCATTCCTGGCAGGGCAGCCCGCTTCTTCCCGCACTGCCCTCACCTCCGCCCCTGGGGGCCCGGGGAAGACCAGCCCCGTGGGAAGACACGGCCCCTGGACTCTGGGCACAGCCTGTCGGCTGCAGAGGACGGCTGGGTCATGGCTTGGTCACCTCTGAAGACAGCTGTGTTTCTGGGGAGTGGACCTTGGAGAGGCCCGCCCTGGTGCCTGAACCCTGGGGCGCCCCAGAGGCCCAGCTAGGCTCTGCTAGAGAGTTTGCAGGGGTGCAGCTCAGAAGAGGAGGGTCCAAGGGAGAGCAGGGCACAGAGCAGTTTGGGTTAGCTCGCGGCCAGTAGGTCTCACTTTGTGAAAGCAGCTGAACGTATTCAGCTCACCTTGTCTCAGTGGCTGGAATAGGCAGTGGGCCCAGCTCGGTTCTGTTACCAAGGCTGGTAGAGCAGGAATGAGAAAACGCGTCATGAAAGGCTCCCGTATTTTTAAAAATTCAGAGTATGTTTCTGAGTTTTGGCTGTGTGTCGGGTATCAGAGTGAACCATCAGGAACGAGTAGACCGTGGCCCTGCCCTCAGGCAACTCACAGTCGGTCTGGACAGGCCCATCAACAGTTGGGGCAACTTGATATATACTGTGTAGGGGCCCAGTTCTCGAAGAGGTGACTAACAGAGTCACCACATCCAGGGCACATTGGGGTGTAGTGCTGAGTGGGGTCCACTCTGGCCATCGGGATCTGCAGTGTGTGTGAAGAGCCTCACAGCCATGCTCAGGCCCTCACCTCAATTTCCAAGGGATGGTACCAAAGTGCACTTGGGTCCCAGGAGAACATTAGGGGCCCACAGTGACCTCACATCAAAAATATCCCCAGGACACTACCTTTTCTACTTTAAGTGCCACTCTGTCCAGGGCCAAGAAAACACAAACCGTAGTTATGTGGGCTCTAGTTTTTAATGACACCTTAGTAACTCTCTGAGTCGGGTAAAGCCTCTTCTCATGGTAAAACGGAATTGCCCTGGGTGCGTGCGTGTGTTCTGAGGAAGCCACGTCAGATTGTGTCACCATGCCTGGAGACCCTCCCTCATGGGATAAAACATGGCGCAGGGCATCTGGCTTGCCTTCTTGGAATGAATCAGGGGCCCACACACCCAGATATGTTACTGATTTGAATGTCTTTGCTTTAAATTCAATTCCCATCTTATGTGTATTAACAGCTCATCACCAAGTCTTCACAATGCATTATTAAGGAGGCTGTTCTCCTACAAATGTTTGCATAGCGTTGAATGCGTCCATATTACTTCCAGCTCCCCACTGGTTGAGTTTATGCTAAATAGAATCCTTTCCAGGAACGGAACCGTTGTGTCTCTGCAGTGGCCGGCCACTGCCTGGGGACCCTCATTCAGGACCCACTAGGGGCTCAACCTTCAGGGGCTAATGATATTAGCCATGAATGTGGCAAAATGTAACTGCTAATGGATTAAAAAAACGAGCAAAAGACATGGAAAAGTCTATAGAAGAGACTGGAATGGCCACACCAAGCAGTGTTTACTCAGTGACAGATCAAAAGAATTGCGAATAAAACAGTGAAGATCTATGAATGAAAATGTTCAGTGTATCGTTATCACAGTAAGAAATAGGAAGCCCTGTGTCCTACAACAGGGAGCGGGGAAGTAAGTTACAAAGACCCACATCAGGAACAGCCAGGCAGCCATTTGAAAAGTAGATTGGTGAGTAAGTCGGAGACATTCTTACTGCATGCGGTGAAGTGGAAAGGACATAAAAATGTATGTACTGTATGATCCCAATTAAAAAAATATGGAAAAGGGACTGTAAGGAAATAGAGTAGTAATTGTGGTGAGCTGTGGGCAGTGAGTTCATAGTTAATTTTTGTATTCTTTGTATACTTCTAGGTATTTTCAAAAAATGTGTAGAATGGGCATCCGTTACTGTTACGATCATTTTACAGTGGTCCAGACATATTATACGTCAGGTGGGTTTCTGAGTAAGTCTTTAGCATCTGAAATTGACCTAAGGTGTTGTTTCTTGTGCTGGATGTTACGTGTTTCCAGGAATGGGGTGAAGTGGCTGTGAACGGTGACAGTTCCTGTCAGAGCTCATCCCGCCCACCCCCCCGTATTTCTGGTGGCAGAAAGAGTGGGCACCTGCAGAAGCAGACACAGGGCAGAGCTGGGCTGGGAACGTCAGATTCTCTAAACAGCACATGACAGTGTGTAAATGATGGAGCAGAAATCCAGTTCGCAGCCTAAGGATTCCATTCACTCTGTCTTTGGCTCCTTCCTGAGCACAGCCACAGGGCAGAGGACAGTGGGGATGCTGGGCACAAGGTGGTGCAGGCCAGGCGGTCCTTCCATCCGGACCTCACTGTCTAATGACTCAGCCTCCAGGCCCCTGCCCCGGCGGACAGAGTCTGTAACCCCCTTCAGTGGTCTGAGGCGATGTCTCTGGGCAGTGGACGTGGAGGGAGAGTGAGGGCCAAAGGTAGGAGATAACAGTAGAGAAATGCACACTCCCCTGGTTCTAGAGCCTTCAGCATGGGTAGCAGGACTGTCCAGAGAGGTGATGAGCTCCCCGTTGTTGCTAGAGCGCGGCCACCAGAGACGCTGTTGGGGTGGCTCCCGGTCGGGCCACTGGTTGCGAAGCAGACGGGGCTCAGCTCCGTGGCCTCAGGGCCTCCAGGTCCTCCCTCCGTTAAGACAGATGATGGCTGATGGATTAAAACTGCATGGAGAATGTTCTGGACCTTGTTGCTCTAAATCTCAGAGTATTTATGGGAAAACCAAGACTCTTATTCACTTAATTGTGTTTAGAACTGTGTCGAGTCCATTTTCAACTTAAAAAAAATCTGTGAGGCCAGAATGGACACCACGACCACCACTGGGGGCTGGGGCTGACGCTGTGCAGTCCGTGCAGCCGGGAACAGTGACGTTCCAGAAGCAGGCGTTTTTATTTATCCCACCACCCGTGGAGTCGGGTTGGTTAAACTAATCGAGCAACGAGCACCTGAGTTTACTGTCTTTGGCTGTCCAGCTTTTCAGGCTTCATTAAAAACAAGGTAAGACAAACAAGACGCGGCTTCAGCTTCCTCTCGTCTCTCACAGCCGCCTCGGTGCTGTGAGGGGCAGGGGCCCAGGGCTCCTCTGGGGGGGTGGCTTCTCCAGGAAGACTGTCACACGCCTGCCCCTCGGGAGCTCCGGGAAGCCCTGCAGCGGGTGCGCTGTGCCCTCCATGGCTCTTGAGCCCCTTTCCAGGGGATGCCGGCCTCTGCACAGCAGGTGTGGCCAGTGCGGGCCGTGGGCAGCTGTCCTGGTCCCTCCGCATGGCGCCCAGGGCCCTGCTGCCTCCTCTGATGCCCTCCCCCTCGCCCCCGTTTCCAGTCCTCCCAGTGTTTGTTCACGCACCCTACCCCGGGGGTGGCGTGAGGGTTGTGCGGGTTCCTTCTGTGACTTTCTGTGCCGGTGGGCCGGCCCTCTCTGCCCAGGCCCCCTCGGGCTCCCTCCATCCCGCAGCCCTGAGCGCTTTCCAGTGGAGCCCTGGTGGGACCTGAGGCCTGAGCTGCTTCGGGCCAAGTCTGTCTCGGGTTGGATCGTCCGGCCTTTCAGCTCAGCCTCCGGGGTGCTGCCCCCCCCACCAAACTCAGACTCTTGGGACCCGCGGCCCTGGTCTCAGCCTCTGCACCTCTGGGCTGTGCGAGCTCTCCTCTGCCCGTTGAGATCCCGCTCGTCTGCGGTTCCTGAGTCTCCTGCCCTTGAAGCCCCCTCCCCTGCTCCTGTGCCCCTCGCCCCTCCATCCCCTCACAGAGCGTCCCGTGTGCCGCTCCCAGCCTCGCACGCCTCCCCTTCTGGTGCCCGCAGACAGCTTGCGAGTGTGCTGTCACCCACATTTTACCTGCACAGGCCTGGACTGCGTTCCTTTAGAAGGAAGGACGGAAGGAAGGAGTGGCTGGCCCTCGGCACTTCAGGAAGCAGCGAGGTGCCGTCTAAGGAGCTGTAATTCCTCCTAATTAAATGCAGCGTCCTTGGTCCTCTTATATCACCTGTGCTTGACTCATCCCCCGTGTCCCAGTGTTACAAACTTTACCTGCTCAGTTTTCTCAATCAGAATGTTTTAAATGCGTCGGGGATGTTAAAGCACAGGTTCTGGCTCCATCTTAAAACATTCACAGGCGTCTAACGCCAGCAAGGCGAAGTCCGCTCCCTTTTCCCTGCTTCTTGGAGGCAGACTTGCTTGAATTCCGGCGCGTGCAAGCAGGGGAAGGAGCTGGGGGGTGAATGGCCCTTTGTGTCAGATTTTTACCTCCTGGAAACGTCTGTTCGGAGAGCGATGCAGGGCAGGCTGTGTTTTATTTAGCATCTACTTTATCCCCACATGCACTAACTTGATTTGCAGGAAGGTAGTTACGCTTTTTCTGCTGGAAAATCATTCTGCTGTCTAGTGGTCCTTTCATGAAGCTGCCACAGAGAACGTGGATGCGTGCATCTCGTGGGCTTTGGGCTGGGCCCGGGGGCTGTCTCTCTGACCAGGCTGCATCTGCCTTCTGGGTGGCCGACCGCCCTGGAGCTGGTGTGGCCCGTGTGTACTGCGTCCCAGGGAAGGCTCTTGAGTCAGGCGGCCCAGGGTTTGAGTGCTGCTCTGTCATTTCCTAGCTGTGTGATTTGGGACAATTAAATTCCCTGGGCCTTGGAGTTTTGTCCTCCGAGGAGCAGATGACAAGACCGATTGTGTCGCTTACCTTGAAGCGAGAGTGAGCCCTCCGTGTGCTGGGGTGGCACCTGGCCGCTGGCCCGGAGTGGTCAGGAGTCAGGGACCCTGGCCGTCGCTGCTGCTGCTGACTCTGAAATAGCAGCAGCAGCGATGCTAACAGTGCATTATTGCCGCTGCTGCTATCAGCGGGACACTCCCCTGCCCTTCACCCTAACTTGGCCCTGCTGGTTTGGCCCCGGGGTGGACACATCCGGGCACCTCATGCCGCCCATCTATCGAGAGAGAAACTGAGACCCAGAGAGTGCGGGGTGGGGGGTGGCACAGGGGAGCCCAGGGCCCCGGGAAAGTGTGGGAGGGAGGTCGTGTGCCAACAGGCTCCGATAGGCCACAGGGTGGAGCGTGGCTTCCCCCAAGCCTACCCGGACCCTCCTGCCACGTGGTGGTCTGTGGAGAGGAGCCCCTCACCACCTTCCTTCCCGGGGCCCTTGCTGCTGTGTCAACTGGGCCGTCCTGCTTGGGCCTCAGCCTTTCCATCTGTAAGATGTGGGCATTTCATAGTGACCCAGTCAGCCCCTGGCTTCGCACCAGGGTCCCAAGGGCCCTGGCATCACAGCACAAGCTCGAGACACAGTTCAGGGTTCACGGACTCGAGGCTCAAGGCACTCAGGGGAGGGCCACCCCCCAGGACCAGTCCTGCCCCTGTGGGGTTCACCTGCACCCCACAAATGTGTATGGAGCTGCCCGGGAGCAGGCCTGCCCTCCAGGGCTACAGGGTGTGGGGCAGGGCACAGATTTGAAACCCGGTCTGCTTAGCAGAGTCTAAGTCTGTAATAGCAAACGTTGAAGGTTGCGGGCTGCAGACGCATGTGACCTCCTGGGGTTGGACGCTGGGGCCAGTACTCCTGGCCTTGTTCCCAGCCCCACCACCGGCCAGCTGCGCTGTCTGGGGTGCACTACCTTGGCCCTCTGTGCCCTGGTTCAGGGGGTCGTGTCCTGCCTGTTGGGCACACTTAGTGGTGAGCAGGGGTCAGTCCACTACTGGCAAGTAAAGAGGTTCTGGAAGCCACAGCTGAGGCGGGAGAGGCCTCCATCGGAACGGAATGCTTGCCCAGAAGCAGAGAATTGGATGTGGGGTTGGCGCGAGCCTGGCCCCTGACGAGGCCCCCAGCCAGCGTGTGCAGGCTGTCTCCGTGCACCAGAAAGTGCTGACTTAGCCCTGCGCGCTCGCCCTGCTCCGGGAGCCGGGCTGTCCTGGGAACAAAGCCCACTGGTCCTGCCTTCCCGGGCGTCTGTGGGGGATGGTGCCACGTGGGGCGTGAACAGGGAGAGGCGAGAGAGAGTGGGGGATGGGCTGTGGCTGACCTGGGCCGCCAGGCCAGTGTGAGGTGAATCAGCAGGTGTAGGGGTCGGGGGGGCCTGGCGGCTCCAGGCCTCTGAGCATTGGAATGCTGACACCCTACCCTGAGATGCTGGTCATACCCGGGGTCCATAACAGGGCATGTGGCCATGGCCCTCTGGGCTGGGAGCCACCCCCGGTAGACCCTCTGGGGCCAGGCACCCAGGAGGGAAGGTCTCAGCCGGGGCACCTCCTCCGCTGAGACCCCCGGGTCTGTGTCATGAGGTCCCACCGGGTGGGTATGGAGGTGGAGTTGACAAAGGCCTTTGGAAGAGGAGTGGTGGCCTGGCTGAGGCCGCTGCCCTTTCTGGAGGACGGCAGGCTTTGGGCCAGTGGCCACGCTGCAGGGCTCGGCGAGATCTGTCCCGTGCCCTCTGCCAAGTGGGCACCAGCTGCTTGGTGATTGTCACCAGGGTTCTCGACCCTGGGTGACCTTGCCCCCAGGGACATCGGGTGCGATCCAGACACCTTGTGGCTGTGACAGCTGGGGAGAGAGGTTCTGCGGGCGTCCGGTGGGTGGAGACCGCGGTGCTCCCCAGCGTCCTCTGGTGCCCGGGCAGCCCCCAGCACACGGCCCTGCCCCCATGTCAGGGGTACCCCCTTTCGTTGTGATCCCTTCACTTTTTTTTTTTAATAAATAAACTAATTTATTTTTGGCTGCATTGGGTCTTCGTTGCTGTGCACGGGGTTTCTCTAGTTGCGGCGAGCGGGGGCTACTCTCCATTGCGATGGCTTCTCTTGCTGCAGCGCTCGGGCTCTAGGCACGCGGGCTTCAGTCGTTGTGGCATGTGGGCTCAGTAGTTGTGGCTCGCGGGCTCTAGAGCACAGGCTCAGTAGTTGTGGCACACGGGCTTAGCTGCTCCGTGGCATGTGGGATCTCCCCGGGCCAGGGCTCGAACCCGTGTCCCCTGCATTGGCAGGCAGATCCTTAACCACTGCGCCACCAGGGAAGTCCCGATCCCTTCACTTTTATTCCTGACAATCTGAAGCGATTTTTTTTTCCCCTGGAGGGTGATTCCCACTTGGGTTCTCAGATCAAACCTGTCGTGTCTCCTTGTGTTCGTTAGTTTACTTTCAGCCGATGACGCCAGGCCTGCCCGTCTCCACTGGCGCTTCTTTGGCTCTGCCCAGATAGCACAGGAGGGCGTGTTCCTTCCTTCCTTCCTCTCCCCGGCCCCCTGGGGCCACCTCGGCCTCACAGCAGCCTTCTGGGGGCTAGTGGGCTCCTCTCTTGAAGAGGAGGAAACCGAGGGCCAGGGCTCCTGGCCTCCACCTCTGAGCCCGGAGACCCCTCCTGCAGCACAGATGACAGCACAGGTAACTCCTCTGAACACTCGCCGGCCCCACCAGGCACTTTACAGTTTGCCTGGCCCTTCCCCACCTTGCAGTGCGTCCGATTCCACGGAAAACAGTGTGGGGCCGTCACCCTTGGGTGGGATTCGTCAGCTGGGTGCTTTCAGGAGTGCTGCTTCCTGTGATTCTTCTGAGTTTTCATAATCTGGGTCTGCTTTTCTCTGCATTCATTAATTTTTCTTGGTCCATCAAATGTGCCACATTTCTCGGAGGCCCGTTGAGATTCAGCTCCGTTGGCGGTGTCCGTCCCATCCCTGCTGGGCCCTAAGGCGCCAGTGCTCTTCCTGGTAATTCGGGGCCCTCCAGGAACCCTGGGGTGGCGAGGGCGCCCGGCCCTCCTCCAGACATTTGCTCTGCACACCTGGAATGGCTCAGGAACCACTTGGTGTTCTTCTCCTTTGCTCTTTCTTCTGCTTCATTTGTTCCGCAGTATTTATTGAGTGCCCCGCCCTGCCCTCCTGTAGTGGAGACCCCGGGGGCCAGGAGGACCCTGGGAGCCCCTCAGGGCAAGGCGTGATTTCCGGGGCTCTGTTCCCAGACCAGCACCTGGGGTGCAACCCAGTCTTTCTACGGTCAGAGCGAGGTTAAAGTTGTTGGCCTCCTAAACACAGGTGGCAGGTGCTACCGGAATGTCCCCAGGCTCCTCGAGTGGCTCTCAGGGCCTCTCTGCCTGGCCTCGTCCGCTCCACCGGCCTCATCCCTGGCTGTCCTGCTGCCACGCTGCCTGCCGGTCCCCAGCACCCCGCAGCCTTGGCCCACGCTGTTCCCTCTGCCCCAGACACGCTCTCCTTATCCACTCATCAGAATCCAGAGCTCCAGCTCGAAAGCTCGGTTCAAATATCGCTTCTTCCGTGACGCTCTCCCAAATCACAAAGGTCCTGATGCCTGTAGCAGTTCAGTCACCTCCTCTGACGTGGCAGCTCTCCTTCCCCCAGAACTCATGCTGGCCTGCGTTGTGTCGAGTGTCTGCCCTCCCCACTGTCCCCAAGCATCTCAAGCATGTCTGGGTCCCCTCCCCATCGTGCCCAGGACGAGGCTTCCACCTGTGATGCCCAGGGTGTGTGGACCTTGGGATGCCTGGTTGGGGAGGTCCGTACAGCCTCTGCCAGGGCCTGGCTCAGGCATTTGTTCACTGCCTGGTGTGTGCCAAGGACTGTGCTAGGTGCCAGGTTACAGGGGTTAAAGAAGATGCTGGACTGGGTGTCGAGGGCGAAGGGTGAGCAGGTCTCTGCAGTGGAAGGGAGCCTCCTCTGTGGGCCAGGAGGCTCCGTCCCACCCGAGGGCCCGGATCCCAGCCAGGGGTGGACATGAGAACCGTGCATGTGTGCACACACGCACGTGCACCACAGCCGGGCTCCGCTCCTCATGGCTCTGATCCGTGGCAGGGGGGTGGGGGGGTGTCCCTGGTCATCGTTGAACAGTCATGTGACCCACAGGGTCCCCTCTGGTGCCCTGTCACGTTGGTGATGCAGAGGAGGGTGGGACACGCCGCCCTGGGGGAAGCGGAAAAAGCAGTTCTGTCACTTTCTCAACACCTTCCCCTTAGTCTGGTGGTCCACTTTGATTTTTGATCTTCTTCTAAGTCTAACATTCTTTCTTAGATTTTCCCCCAAGTTGGATTAGACACGAGGCTCTATGAACACCTGACTTTTCCCCTAACTTAGTTTCATCCTCTATAAAAGTGTGAGGGGTGAAGATGGGGTGGTAGTGAGGACTTGACCCCGTGGACCCAGCCAGGCCTTCTGCAGCTGGGAGTTGAGTGCCTGGAGAACGCGTGCTGAGCTCTTGACTGGGAGCCCTCAGCCTCAGGGATGCCGTGCAGGGGTGGGGGGAAGAGTGCTTCCCTCAGTCTCCTAGTGCCACGGATGCAGGGAGGAGCTGAAAGGCCAGCTCTGTGGTGGGGGTAATCACTTACATGCCTCTGAGTCTCCGCTTCTGCATCAGCAAAGCAAAAACGATGGGTCCTCACGTCATAGGACGCTTGACGGTTAAAGGAAGAGAACACCAAGTGCTGAGTGCGGTCCCTGCCCCGCAGCGGGTCCCAGATCAGGGGAGTGCAGCAGTTGTCAGGATCAGGGTTATTATTTCACTAACACCACTTCTTCTGCTCTCAGTAGCTTACGCAGAGGGAGGGCCTCACCCTCCAGAGCGGTGCCTCCTAGACCTCGAGTTAGATTTAAGTATCACCAGGCAGCAAGTCTGATACTTTTGCTTCGCTGAAACGAGTCCTTTGGCAAAACCCCATTTGTAATTCAGATCATCTCGGCTTGTTTTGTTTTTGTTTTTGGTAAACTTAGCTGTTCTGTTGCTTTTCCCCTAGCTGGGTGTTCTTGAAGGGAAAACCTATCCTTTTTATAATTAAGCACCTAAGTGAAAGATACACATGGTGTGTGTCCCACTTGGAATACAAGGAAAGGAACTGGGGTTTTGTTCTGGGTTTGGTGTTTACAGATCAACTGTACTTACTGCTAATGGGTCTCTTTCCCCACTGGGATTCTTTCCAGCTGACATTTTGGCAACTGTGGCCTGCATGTGACCTTGGGGTGGTCAGCAGGCTCTCCTTACACCCCACAGCCCCTGCTTGAGGGGTGCTGCTGGGGCAGGAAGTCCTCCTCCTGTACGGCCGCCTGGGTCCCCACTCTTGCTGCCTCTGCAGAGGATTCTTAGGGGCGGAGGTGATTTCTGTCCCCAGTGTGGCCCTCGGGCCCTGGAATAAGCAGGAGCCCAGTCGGTTCAGGGGATCCCCCAGAGTGGCTAACCTTTCATTACTGGGCGCCCCTTCGGCCAGGCCCTGAGCTGTGTCTCAGACTCAGGGTGGGGTATCACCCTCCACATCAGCCTCCTTCGTGGGCCCCTGAGCCATGGTGGGCCCGGACCACTGCACCCGAGCTCTGAGCCCTCCTTCCTGGATGCTTCCAACTCCAGTGTGCTCAGATGCCTCCCTGGGCCGCCAGGATCATTTCCCAAACAGCACACGATGACCTGCACCCACCCATAATTCTTCATGTCATTGCAAAGCACTTTAGGATTAGATTCTTACGACCACACTGGATGGAATTCACATGCACGGGGCAGATTAGGAGTTTATAAAGTGTTTCCTCCGTTGTCTCATTGAATTCTTCTTGAATCCTACGAGGTAACAGAGAGGAGAAGGTTGTTCCCATTTTAAAGATGTCGAGACTGCAGCTGACGGGAAAAGCACCTTGTCCAGGGCCCCAGAGCTGGCGAAGGTTCGGTGGGTTTTCCCTTTCCTGATGGTGCTTTTCTGAACGCAACTTTCCTTTTTCGCAGGCTTTCTGTGTGGCTTTGGGTTCCCACGTTGAAAGAGCTGGGGCCTGGCCTCTCGGGCCCTGTGCTGGCTCCAGGAGTGTTTCTCAGCCTCTTTCCTTCACTCTTGGAGTCCCTGTCGGACCCCATCTCATTCCCTGGACCTCACCAGCTCCGTCGGAAAAACGGGGATAATGCTTTTTGCCCATCCTGCAGAGAACACCCTGATTTCTCGATTAGCAAGTAGCCGTGCGGGCACAAGGCAGCGCCCACCCGCCTCCCCAGCGGTTGTCTCCCTCCGCTCGCTGGAGAAGGAGCCAGACTCCCGGGGGTGGAAGCCGCCACCTCCGCCGGCCCCTTCTCATCTTTGTTCACCTGAGAATTTAACACAGCACATTTCTAGGCACAATGGAGAAGACACGAGCCGTCGTCGGGTGTTTGCAGGTGGCTGTGTGTTTGGTGTCGTGTGATAATGTGTTTGCGTTTGGATATTTAGATAAAATATTGTGCCGCCTCCAAATGCGTGGCCATCTGTGGGCGCGGCTGTCCTGCTGTCTTGGCTGCCGGCTCTCCCAGCGTGTGGGTGTCTGGGCTCTCTTGTCACAACAGACTTCATGGAATGTCACACCTCCTGTGAACAGGCTCCGGGGACGGACTCCCAGCTACGCGCACCTCTTCTTGTTACCCTGTGTGTGTGTCTGCAGCTCACTCTCCCCGCTTTTCCTATCCCAGATGCCAAGGAGATGACTCTCCAGCATCATTTGCTGGTCCCTGCTCCCCAGCCGGGCCCTGGGTCCTGGGCCCTGCTATTTAAATGAGGCCTCCCTTTGCAAAGCTGCTACAGCGCTCCTGGAACCCGTAGTGGCCGCGCGATGAGTATCCGTTGACTGGATGAATGAATGTCACGTCTCCTCTGTCCGCTGTGCCCTCCCTCTGCCTGGTTCTGTTGAGGAAGCTAGACCAGACCCGGGGTGGGGGGCACCCTGACCTCTTCGGGTGGCTGAAACGCAGCAGACACGTGTCTAGGGCCCTTGTTTTATCAGGCGCCCTGTCCAGTGGCCCTGCAAGGCACGCCTCCATTTCACAGGTGCATTGACACAGTCCGCACCCCATCGCTGTTCTCTCTCTCCCTGCTGTGTCCCCTGGCCTCCAGCCGCTGCCTGTCCCAGACCTGATAGGATGCTCGGGGTGACTCTGAAGTTCTTTTTTTGTTCACTTTTCCTCCCTTCTTGGTTCTGACCACCTCACGTGACAGCCTGTTTGGTGAGGGGAGGGGGCAGGTGACCTGGATATGTGATGGGTGGAGGCCGGGGTTGGCTGGCAGCCTCCATCTAGGGCCCCCACCTGGGATCTCCCAGCAAGGTGCTCAGCACAGCGAAGGCCAGCGTGAGCCCCTGCCCTCCCTTTAGATGGACAGATGTCCTCCCCACTGGGCTGTTCCTGCCCTTGGGGACCAAGGGAGAGGGCCTCGATTTATGTGAAGGCCTTCTCGTTACCACTTCGGACAAGGGTAGACAGAGACCCCGTTTAGATGGACCCAGCTCGCCCTTGAGCCCCAGGCAGATGTGCCGATGACCAGGACAGCGAGATGCCTGCACCTCCCGTCTCGTCAGGAGGACCCGCTAGGCTCTGCAGTTGCTTTTTGCACTTTTCTCTTTTACTTTCCCCATTTTTTTCTCTGCATGAGTATCTGTTTTCACCCTGTGGCTGTGTGTTAACATCTGGAGTTAGAGAGCACCCTGCACGGGAGACTGCTTGCTAACAGGGGTGCAGGACAGGGGTCCCCGCCTGCCGGCTCCTGCATCCGGCTGTTGGGAAGTGGCTCCAGGAGCCATCCTCCCAAAGGCCTCGCGGCTCGTCACACCCAGAGCCACGGAGACTCGCAGACGTCCCTTGTCCAGACGATGTGGGACCCTCCGTCTCGGTGCCCGTCCAAGCTGGCCTGGGTGCAGTGTGGGTGGGAGCAGAGGGCAGGTGGACTGTTCCTGAGACCCTGCCGGCCAAGGGCCCCAGCCCGGCCCCCACCAGGAGCCTCCCCTCCTCAGGACAGATTTTTGCGTTGGGACCCTTGGACTTCCCAGTGGCAGAAGTGGCTTTTGTGAGACGTGAGTTCATGAGCCTCCAGGCCTGGTTTTCCACCCATAGGAGGAGAAATCATGATGATGAATCCAGAGTTTTCTGGCGGAATTTCCACGAAGGATAGAAATGAGATTAATGCATAAAGGCTTTGGCTGGAAACGCTCTGGCTTGAGCTTTCTGGGAACGAGAGTGTGGGATTCAGATGGGAAGATGGCAGCCAGCCTTTGGCGAGGCCCAGCTATGCACGGATTGACCAGAAAGGCGGGCAGGACCATCCCCTTGCGCAGATGAGGAAACTGAGACCAAGAGCATCACCTGCCGGGCGTCACGGGGCCGTGAGCTGGGCAGTGCTGAGGCCGCCTGTGGCCAGGGTCCCGAGCAGTCCCACCCCAGGCCGGTGCGGCTCTCACGTCCCTCGCGGCTGCCAGCGCACTGCTCCCTTTGCCAGTGGCGACTGGCATCCCGACGCCCCCTGAGAACCCAGAGGGTCTCCTCCGGCTGGTGTATTGTTATTTGTTTTTCCAAGGAATGAGTTTCGGGGAGCCGCGGCTCTGGGGCTGCTAGGGTTGCAGCAACAGGACCACAGGGACTGGTTTGGGAGAGGTCACTCTGCTGGCCATTCTGGGAAAATACAGGCCCTCCGTCATGTGGCTCAGGCCCACATGTGGTTTCAGCAATACACCGTGCACGTGTACTCGTCCAAGAAAAGAAGAGGGTGCTGCAGGAGTTGTGTGCGTCCTCCAGCCCGTCAATCCTGTTCGTGGGCAGTGCCCCTCACCTGGGGACTCCCGGGCTGGCGCGGTGCATGTGAGCTGCCGGGGGAGAGGTGCGCAAGGGCTCGAAGGCCCACGGAGACACCCGGGGACGGTAATGACAATGTTTTGTTATCTCTCCCTGTTTTCTTTGCATGCTTGTTAAAACATGGGGCCAGAGTGTCTGCGACAGACCTAACAAGTCCCTTGCAATCAGGACCGAGCGTTTCTGTCAGGCGCGCGAGAGACGCTTGGCTTGAACAAAGCCATGCTCTCCCGCCAGGAAACACATTTGTTTAAAGATTGGCCTGTCAATTTGTGAATCAGCATTTCGGCTTTTTGCGCAGACATCGTGCTTGTGCCGCTCTTCCCGAAGAAGGGGGACTAACACAAAGCTGCTGTTTGTTGTTGGAAGGAAGTAAACTTCATCAGGTCGACTTAGATGTGTGTTTCAAATGTCACTCAGTACTGCTTTCTTGTAATGAAACGCCGCATACAGATCTCTTCCCGAGGCTCAGGGGGATTAGACCCAGTAAAGGAAGAATTCAGCCTTCCTCGCTGTGGCGCATCAGAGTGAGAAGTTTAAAATCCACAATTTATTCAAATATTGATATTTCTACTTGTCAGAAGAGAGGGGCCTTGAAATTTCCACTGAGCACTGTTGTCAGAAGAATTGCAAGAAATGTGTCAGATAATTCATAAATGAAGTTCACTACTGTGAAATCAGTTGGGAACAGGGAAAAAATATATTCTTGTCGATGTAGAATAGGGCAATATAATAGAAAATAGCACTCACGCTTCCATCATGTCAAGCAAATGCTCCATTTGGGCCAGGTATTTTTTTAAACAGCCCGCTGCTTCTAGAGCAGCCTAGAATGCATGAAAAATGTTTTGAGTTCTGCTTTGTAGACAAGAGATCTGTTTGTTGTTTTTTCCCCTCTGAGACCTCTATTTCCCATCCTGCAGGAGCCAATCAGAAAGCAGCTGCTGGCGGGGCTTGGCGAGCAGGCAGCTCTGCATACGGTTTGCATTAAGGCCCTAAAAAGCTGTGAAGAGGCGGGTAATGATGTAAAGGGCCAGTGTAAATTCCAAACTGTTGATAGCAGGGAGAGGCGCTTCGGAAAGGCTGAGGGCTCTGGAGCCCCTTCCCGGAGTCGGGCCTGTGTTTTCCTCCACTTTGGATCCGGGAGTGGAGGCAGATTCACGCACGGGAGAAGCTGGCCCAGCGGAAATGCTCCGTGCCCGAGGTCCAGCCCCCTTGTGTCCTTTGCCGTGGGCTTTCCGAGCGGTGGACTGGACCTCTGGCAGGGCCCGGTGGCACCCCCTTTCTTTAGCGTCGTGTCTTCATGGGGTGACCGGCACGTGTTCCCGGGCACATGGGTGGGTCCGAACTCCATCTGCATGTGCCGCCCGAGATCACGTGAACAGAAGTCCGGGAAGAGCAGTGACCACGTGTCCTCAGTGGGGCCCTGTTGAAACGTCCTTGCCAATTCCAGTCGTTTCTTTGTTTGCGAAGCTCCCTTTAGGCCACCAGAGGCTCCCTACGTGTCTGCAGGTCCGCTGGGGCCTGCTTCTCGGCCGTGCCTGTTGACGTGGAAGCCAGTGGTCACCATTTCCCCCAAGTCTACCATGGAAGCTCATTCATTCCGTCTTTTTTAACAGTTCTCTGGCTACAGTAGTTCTGAACAACAGGCTCACTGTCTGTCCCTGATCCAGTGGGACCACCCTGCCCCCAGCTCCACACCCCGGAGGGCGGAGTGGCTGATGGAGGCCGAGGCCTCTCCCCGGGGACCCAGCGGACACTCTCCCCGGCCTCAGGGTTCTGGGTGGACATGGGGGTTTTGAAACAGGATGTTGAGGGGGAAGAAGGTTTTGGAGACCTGATCGTAGGAAGGAGAATGGAGCCAAGGGTCCTCACAAGGTCTAAGAGGGGAAGGGTCATTTGGGTAAACTGAGGGCGGTCCTGCCTCTAGCCCAAGGCTCGGGATGGGGCTCTGCAGTGAGAGCAGCTGGGCGACCCGGGACGGCCACGGGTGCCCCTCTGACCTCACCCGGCGTCCGGTGCCCCGGCTCCTGTCCTGGGGCCGCGGTGGCTGCCGAGTTGGGGGGAGGAGATGGGCACAGCCACACAGGACGAACCGATGCCCCTCAGTCTTCAGGTTGGGGGGTGGCCTGGAGGGCAGGCGTAGGGGGGCTTGGAGTAGGCTGGACGATGAGGCTGGTGACGGTGCTTTAGTGGCCGCGCTGGGTCCTGAGTCTCGGAGCCGAACTGTTCTCCGTGAGCGGCCTCGGCCTAGGGGCACCTGTGCCGAATAGGAGCGGGTGTGCTGAGCTGTGACCGTGAGGAAACAGTCTGAAACCCTCCCCTTTGACCACGTGATCACCCAGTGGCCAGGTCTGTGCCTGGGTTTGCTGCTGAGTGGGGAGGCCGTGGGTCTAGGAGGCTCCTAGGGCGATGCCTCGGTGTGGCTGGAGCATGCTGAAGCCCCGTGCCTGGGACACCTCTGTCGCTGTAACCGTGTAACTGGGGAGGGGCAGAGCATTGGGAAGTGGGGGCCAGGGGGTGTGTGCTGGGAGCAGGGGAGCCGTTAGCAAATCCCTTGGCTCTGAAGAGAGAAGTAGGGCCTTGAACTGAGATATTAAGATACTTTTATTGAGATTTGCTGCCTATCTGCCAGATGGGTGATGGGGGAGGGCTGTCTGGACCCTTCCAATTCAGATTTTAGGATTGTATGTGCAGCTATTTCTGACTTTGGTTTGTGAATATTTGAGTGTATGTGCACACATGTATGTGTGTTTATGTATGTGTACAGATGTTTGTGTGTGCTTTAATTTTATTATTATTTTAAATTTTACTTTTTCTCTGTAGAGAGTGTGATGGGGCCGGGCAGGGTGTGGGGAGAAGCAGTCTCTCTCCTTGGAGATAATGGTTGCTGTTAATCCTCCAGGCCTGCGCTGGCCTGGGGGGCTTGAGTGTTTATACAGTCTGTGCTTAAGGCCACCGTGTCAAGTCATCCCCTTACGGAGGGAGGCCAGGCCTTCCCGGGCTCCCGTGCTCTTACCCACGAGCAGAGCTCCGGGGTCTCTGCCGGCGCGGCCCCCGGCCCCGCGGCCCGAGTGGACCCCGGCCCCGGGCGGGCTCGTTAGCACGGCTGACGGCCTCCATGCCCGCCCGCGGCCTCCACGCCTGCCTGCGGCGCCGGCCTCCCCTCCACGCTTGCCTACTGTCTGCCGGGTGTCGGCGGATCTGTCATCGGCGCCGAGCAGAGCCCGAGCCCTGACAGTGAGGACGTA
This sequence comes from Lagenorhynchus albirostris, assembly GCF_949774975.1. Taxonomy (NCBI): domain Eukaryota; kingdom Metazoa; phylum Chordata; class Mammalia; order Artiodactyla; family Delphinidae; genus Lagenorhynchus; species Lagenorhynchus albirostris. The sequence goes on along the minus strand of NC_083110.1, from coordinate 81,436,973 downwards.
AACGCTCCCTGCCTGAATCCCCCATTAACTTTGTGAGGCGTATTGATTTCTTGTAAAAATAATGATATTGACAGGCCTTCCAGGAGTAATTGTTTCCAGAGCGCGGAGGTCAGCGTGGTGAGGAAGGGCTGGGAGCCGGGCTCTCCGAGGCTGTGTGAGCCCTGGGGTGGGCGCTGCCGGGCCGCTGGGGCCCCCCTCCCCCCAGCTGCGAAAGGCCCTGGGGCCGCCCCTGGACACCCGGGTCCCCGGAAGCGGGCGATGTCCCGCGAGGGTCTGCGGTCCGCCTGGGGGTGGGGGGACCCGCAGGATTGGGGGGGCGTGGGCGGGTGCCTGTCAGGCACGGAGCCGCTTGGCCGCCAACCGCACGAGGCGGCGTCTGTGTGCGTTTCCCGGGCTTGGCTTCCAGAGTTCGTTAAAGTTGCTCTTGGGCTGAATGTTGAGGCTTGGCTGCTGCCCCAGAGGCAGCTGCCAGGGCGAGGGGAGCGGCAGCCCAGGTGTCCATCCACGGTCCCTGCCCAGTGGCTTCTGTTTCTGGAGAGGGTCACCTCCTTTTCCCAGAGCACAAGGGAGAGGGTGGAGAGGCAGCCACTCCTGGGACCGCAGGGCCAGCTGGTGATCAAAGACGTGGCGTCTTTTGCAAACCAGCACTGAGCCACTGGCCTGAATGGCGAGAGGCTGGGGGTCCCCTTGCCCGTGGACATGGGATGGTCTTCCCTGCAGAGAGCTGGACCCCAGATGTCCAGCCCTGTCAGTCCAGGGCAGCGGGCAGGGGTACACAGCATTCCAGGCGGAGGCATTTTTCCAGTCCTGGAAAAGTGAAAGGATGAAAGAGCCGCCCTCTAGGAAAAGTAATCGCAGGCCATTCACGGTTAGGTTCCAAGTGCCAGCAAAGGGGTAGAACCCCTTTAATTCAGAGAGAAAGCCTTAGCCACTGCTGTTTAAAACCAGGGTGGGCAGGCCACATCCCCATTTCCAACTTGGACCAAATTTGGCTTATAGCAAATGTCCTCTTCGTTTATCTTTAGGAAGCAGAAGAAGTTACTTGAAGAGGCAGTTGCATTGTCTTTAGGATTCGCCAGCGGTTGGGCTTGTACACCGTGTGTATTGATTGCAAACTGGCATGCTCCTGTCCCAAAAGGATGGTGGCGCTGTGCCTCTCGGTGTTGATCCCAGACCAGGCCGTGTGGCTGGGAGGTGGGAGGGGACTCAGGCAGCCACACGTGCTCATCGCCGGCCCCTGTCCACAATATCTCCTCTATATTTTTCCCCAAATGAGGGAAATCTGATCAGCGGCACTAACGAACTGCAGCAGTGGGTTATCAATTAGCTGGGCCAGCGGCGGTGGCCATGCCAATACTGGCTTTGTCTGCGTTTTCTTGGAGGAGTTGGTTTGTGTCACTCAAGGAAGCTGCCTGTTCGGGTACGTCCCTCCCATCCAGGCCAGGTCCCCTCCAAGCACTGTTCAGAACGAGATTTGTGTTCACCCTAATCCAATAACCATTGCCCAGGACGGCCCACGTAGCTCTGCTGGGAAATGGTGTCCGGGCTTGTAGCAACATCTAATGGGTATTTAGGTGCAAACTAGCTGTGAAGTGTTAAATATTTACATGTGGAATGCCAATAGTAATTGTCCACTTTATCTGAGCTAGCCTAGGGAAATGTCTTATTTGTTTCCATGTTACTTCAATAAACAGAAAGCTGGAAAATCCTCCCGCTATTTCTTGGGGGCTTAGAATTAATAAAGCCACAGGCCGTATAAAATATGTGCTTTGGGTTTTTGAATGATCACTTCTGCGCCAGGTCATATAATATGGCTTTAACTCCATGTGGCCTGTCTATTAAGCAAGACAGGATGAGCCTCACGAATAATAAAAAATATTTATGCTTTTCTTAGTGATACTAACAAGGTAACATATCAGAGGAGAAATGGCAGGAGAAGAATAAGGTAACTGTGTCTTATGAATTCACGGCTCAGTGGGGTCCCGACCGGCTCCCATAAACACCCTAGGATTCTCTGCTCGGTACTGCTATTATTCCACAAATTGTATTTTTTGCTTTTTGTTTGTGAAATCTGAAGTGTCATAAATGCCTCCGTCTCATCTATATTTGATAGTTAATATTAGGCTCAACCAGGAAAGTGCACTTTACATGTGACAACATACGATTACCTGAGAGTGTTATTGCAAAGGAAAAAATCAATACCGATTTATAATTCACGATCGCAGTCTATCAGTTTTTATGGCTCTCTATCCAGTCTCATTAATTTTTTATTATGATTGACTGAAACTGAAAGATTTTTAACATGTTTCGCTGTTATTTATTCAACCTTAATAATTAAATAAACCTTAATTGGCTGTATTTCGCGGCATCTCGGCGCTGCGGCCAGGAAGGGTTGGGGTGACCATTCATTTTTAATGCGGGGGCGCCTCACATTTTCTTCCGAGGCAGCTCAGGAAAGGGAATCTGCTGTGTACCATCACCAGAGAGAGAGAAATAGGTTTTGTCATCACCTAATCAAATTCTGTTTAAGAGGAGACCATTTGTTTTAATTCAAAATATAAATTATCAATAGTGCCGAGAGAAACGTAATGAAATATTCCTGGAGCAACGAGAGCCCGTGCTGTGTACCTGTGCGAAACTTTGATCAGTGGCTAATATCTTGATTAATGAGGCCAAGGGCCCCGCTGCACAGAGAGACGCCAGTGGGGACGCCCTCACCCAGGATCTCCCGATTGGTGGTTAACGGGTCCCTTTGAAAGGTGATTGACAGATGGAAAATTGCACTTTCAAATTTCATCCGTATTCATTTCAGTTGTTCTTCTACATGTCAACCGCTTCCCCTCTCTGGCAGGCCACGGCTGTATACATTAGCTGTTCCCACAGTGAGAAGAGAAGGAAGACAATCCCGTATTTGAGCATTCTGAAGGAAAATCAATCATGTCATAAGTGAGAAGTATGGATAAGTTTGAACAGTGGCAACTTTCATCATTTCATTTCTGGCCACGCTGGTGGGTTTCTGAGTGTCCGGGGCTGCACAGGGGCAACCTCAGCTGCAGGGAGAGAATAAGCAGGATAATAGAGTTGGGCTGAAAGGGAAATGTTCTTTTCCGTGGTGTTTGTCAAGGAAGTTTCTCATGGTATTGCACAGGAGGAACATCAAACCCTAAGATTATATACACTGGACATTTTGACAGAGTTGAAAAAAGGCTTCTGTTGACTATGACAAGGATAGACCGACCCTTCTCAATCAAACGATTGGGCTAACGCCTCACATTTTTTCCAATTTTTGTTTGCACTGGACTCTTGGCTCGAAAAAACAGTGGACTGTCAGCCATTTCTAGGAGGGAGCCTATTGTTAGGGCCACTTGAGAACTTGCAGGGGCATCCTCTGGGGTCAAGAGGGTCCCCTCTGCAGGCTCGGAGGAGGGTGTGACCCCACCCGGGGAGGACGTGCCCCGCCCCGGGCCCACCCCCGAGACAGCTAAAGGGGCAGCCCGCACAGGGCGGTGGTTAGGGAGGAAACGCAAACTTAGAGGAATCCGTAGCCGCTGCCCGATGGGATCTATACATAGTACTGAGCGGGGCATCATTGTATATTGGAAATGCTGTGAAAACTGTGGGAGATGAACATGTTGCAATTTCACCATCTTGTTCTTAATATTATTGAAAGAGAGCTCTTCTTGGCAGTAATAAATTTAACACAAAAATCAAATACAAAACAAATTTATTCTTCCAGAGCTGATGCCCCAGTCATTTCTTTCTTGTCTTGCATTAAGCTTTAAAATCAACTGTCACTCCCTATCGATTGCATCTGAATTGTTATCTATATTTCTCAAAAGCGCTCTTGACAGTTAATACAGTGTAAATTATAATCTGGGGAAATGCCGTTTGTGTTCGCCAGCAAATTGCTTAGATTCTGAGCAAAGCTGCTTTTATTTGCCATTCTTTTCTCGTGGCCATCTATTTTAGCAAGGATCATTCAGGCCAAATTATTCTAAATTTACACGCAGCTAGTATGTAAATCATATCGTGGAAATCACTTTTGGAATCACGCTAGGGTGTGCAGCAGAGTTTGAGGGTCTGAGTGTTGCATTAATGAAACAAACACCACCTCGGGGGCCCGACCCGCAGGGGCGGCTGCCAGTGCTTCTGGAGAGCTTGCTGTGTTGGGTGTAGGTGAGTCCAATGCTATGGGCTTTGGGACCTCCCGGGGCCCTGCCGCCTTCTTAGAGAGGGGACGCCCTAGTTCTCACTGAGTCGCATGGTCGCAAGGTGGGGCAGCAGGAGGGGTGGGGCCACCGTCCCCCTGGCTTCCTTGTGGAGGGAGAGGCCAGGTCCAGGGGTGCTCCCTGGAGAGAAGCAGCCCAGTTTCTAGACCAGAGCTGGCCTTGGGGTTAAGCCACAGACGCCATTACAAATTTTCTGGTTACGTGAACAAAGTAAAACGGAACAAGTGAAATAATCTCAATAATACTTTAAACTTAACTCGATAGATCCAAAGGCTTATCGTTTCCATACATAATCCACATCAAGATGGAGAGGCAAACGTGCTTTTGCTTGCTGAATTTTGGAAATGTAGCACGCGCTGGGTCCCGACGCCTGCACTTGGACCAGCCCTGTTTCTTGCGCTCAGTTCCATCCGGGGCTGTGACTCCTCTATTGGATGACATGCTCCAGGGTCCCCCCAGGGGCCCCCTGGCGGGCTGCCATCGAGGCCGAGGCCGGGACGGAGTCCCTTCCCACTTGCAGGTTTCCAGCCCAAATCGACTGAGGCACAAGGGTGAGGAAGAGCCAGGGGCGGAACCCCCTGGGGTGTTAAGTCACCTCCTCCCAGAGGGCACGTCTGATGGGCAGTGAATTCACCCCGGGAAGGCCAGACTCGCTGCTTCTGTCTCACTTACATGGTAGTGGGATCCCCATCATGGATGAACGTGGTTTTCCTTCGGAAATATTTCATTATTGTGTACTTGTGGCTGTTCCTTATTCGATGAAAATCTGACGGTTGTAATACAGGGAGCTATTTAAGGAGTCACTTCTGTTCCTTCAGGAATAACTCATTATACACTCATTTATTCATTCCAGAAATATTTATTGAAGATCTATTAGTTTGAGGCAAGGTGGTTAAAATTCTTTTCCTGCCCGGATGGATGGATGGATAGATCGATAGGTATAGATATCTATCTATCTCTCTACACAGTGATATAGGTAGGTATAAATAAATAGGTAGATAGATATCTATGGATAGATCTATCTTATATCTCATATCTGTATATGTACTTATTATCTATATGTTGATAGACCTATCTATTGATATTGGTATCTATATCAACATCTATCTGGCCCTCCATCCATCTGCATATCTGCAACCCTTCTATCCCAGAGTGTGTTTGGCAGGAGATGGGGGGATAAATACAGGACAGGAAGCGTTGGGGAGAGATGACCCTGGGGGTCTCTGGGGCAGCACCAGGGACATGGGGGCATCAGAGACCCTCACTAGGAAGACAGAGTGCGTGTGCCCCTCAGAGACGAGTTAGGGAGAGCATTCTAGGTAGAAGGACATGGATTCCCAAGCAGGAAAAAAGTTCAGTGCCTAAATCGCTTCCACTGACTGTTGTTATTACCCCCGATAGCTAAGGGAGACGTCCCGCGACCCCCTCTTTCAGTAGTAGCAGCGACTTTCTGGGGAGTCCTCTGGAATGGTACACGGGGTTTTGGGGGCAGAAGGAGTGGAGGGGGGGAAGACGGGGCCCTAGCTGGCTGGTCACCGCAGCGCCTCTGTCCCGTTCCTCACTTTAGGATGGAACACGACCTCAAAGTCCTCTCCAAGCAGTCAGACGCCGCAATTCCTGGGGCATGGAGGAGCCCTCTGGCTTTGCTCCCTGGGGCCCCCTCGCTATCACGGGCCTCCCCGAGCTGGCAGGAAAGGGCCTCTCAGAGCACAGCAAGGACGAGGGCTGTCCTGCCCGGCAGCACATCCTCCTCCAGGCCCGGTGTGTGCCCTCACCCCGATTCTGTGGACATTTGTCCATCTGAAGAGCTGCTAGGAAGTGGCCCAAGGAACACTTTTAAGACAAGGCACCAGAATCTTGTAATACATTTTCTCCTAGAGTAGGTTCGATACTTGGCAATTCGACATTGTTTAATGGGATTTAGTCTGAACTTTGGGAGGATGGGATGCTGTCTCTGTAATCTCTTTATTGATAGAGTTTAGTGCACAAGTGTTTATGGAATGATAGAGGGATACATGAGTGAAAAGAAAGAATGGAAAGAAATGACCATGGCTACTAAATACCAGCATTCTGAGTCATCCCTCCGGAGGGACTCACAGTCCGGGGGCCTGGTGGCCCCCAGGGGCCTTCCACACACCTACTGTGTACAGAAAATAATGACTTTGGAGACTGACCTTATGGTTTTGGTATTACCTTTGCATAAAACGTTAGGTGGAACCATGTGTGATCGCCGACACGTGGTCATTTTCAACCTACAAAACCAGCAGATCCTCATCTGATGCCCGTGGAATGGAGTGTAGTCAGAGGCTGAAAACTAAGACATCAAGGAGAGGGTGAAACACCCCCGTCGATGACGTCCATCGAGGCCTCGGAGCTGTTTGCTTTGCTGTTGGTTGTTTCTTCTATGACTTGCGGGCATTTTTCGGTCCAGATCCTGGAAGTTGATGGTGATGAAGTTCACGGAGAATCACCTGTGACTCTTCGGTGTTTCCAGAGTCCAGCGACTCCGGGATGTAGACTGTGTTCATGGGGGCTTGTTAGGCCTGAGTGTGGGGCAGGGGGCGGCCGGGAGGAGGGCTCCGGCCGGCTCTGCCCGCCCTGGCTGGTTCTTGCTGTGCAGGAGTCCTGTGTGCCTTGTTTTGTTTTAATGCATCACTGACCCAGCTCTCGGGTTACGGGAGTTCTTGTCATACACTTAGTTACACTCTCATAAAGGCGCCCACAAAATTGCTCTAACAATCTCACAGTCCCCGCTCAATATCCTAAGTGTAAGTGTCACCAGGTAAGACTTGACCGTGGCAGGGAGAGTAAAGGTAGTTATTGGAAAATAGGGAACACCGGGCTTCCCTGTCGGGCTGTCTGTTCCGGCGCTTTCGCAGCTCTGGGTTCCACGATGAACATCTTGTTGGCTGTTACCGCTTCATTATAAATGGTCCCTCACAGATGTACCTCCCCATCTCGAGGACCATGCTTCAGTAGCCTGGGCGGCCACAGGAGGGAAGGCCATGTGCCCAGCTCCCCAGGTCACACCAGCCTTGGAAATGATTAACTTGTGAGTCTTGTTAAGGCGTTGGTGGTACCCAAGAGCGTGCATTCTTGGAGTCGGGTTGACCGTTTCACCGCAGAGCTGGAGAAAGTAGATGAGGTGTTGAACTGGAATAAAAAAATTCTCTGGACGTTCCCAGCCGAGCCCTTCCCCAGCTAACTGGCTGTAGGGACAGCTGACTAGGGCATTGCTGTAGGGTTCCGAGTGTGACACCGGATGAAGTAAACTCACTTTCAGTTTCCTCCAGACTCCATCAGTCTGTGAACTTAACAGGTTGCTCCCGTAATAGGCACTGACTGTAGATTGTGTTGGTAAATAATACTGGGTATAAAGGCATAGCTCTGGCCGATGCGCAGCGGAGTTTGTGTTTATCGTGAGGAAGGGGTTTACAGGTAGGAGGTGAAAAGACAACGTGAGGACATTCGTTAGCTGAAAACCCGCATATTCCTCCAGACCGTGGTTTTCCATCTGGCCACGCTGGTTGGTGCACTGCATTTGGGCGTGAGCTCTGCTGTCAGTCAAGGGGCCCCAACTGTGCACTGCAGACCCGGTGACGAAGCCCACCCTGACTCATTAAACCAGAGCAAACTGTACTGAGGGCGCCGCTGTGCAATTTTAATATTTGGTGCATGTGACAGGATCATTTTAGTGATTTGCAGGATTTATCTCCTCTTAAAAGTACTGCCTAAGGCTACTCTAATTGGTAGGAAAGCAAATTCCCTCTTCTCCTCCTGTCAGTCTTCGTTTTATTTACTGAGAACTGCCGAAACCTATTTACACAATAATGAGGATAAATCACTGGGATGCTTTCAACACAAAGAGAAATGCGGCTCGAGTTGAAAGCTGTACAATTAAAACAAAATTCCAGATACTCCTGAAGCGGTGTGTGCAGTTAGGGAGAGCAAAATAAAATTAAGACAAACGGTAGGATCGCACCCTGGACCAGCTCAGGAGGCTAGCTCATCAGGATCAGAATTCTGGAGATATTTTATGATGGGCAATTTCACTTGCGATGGCAATGGAGTAAATGCCTGTGAGTTACCATCAATATTTGTAATAAAAATAAACAATCATGCATTCCTCCAGCCTGCGAATAGGGCAAGTTTAGGCGTCATAATTATGGCATTGCAGGAGTGGCGGTAAGTCATGTGAAAATGTCGGCCGTGTGGTTGCAGCCTCTGGCTTGTTGCCAGCAAAGAGGGTCACAGCCACTTGGAGGAGACACTCCAGATGTACTTGACTGTATGACCTGTTAGCACTCACTTATTTAGATGCCAAGAGCGCCCTACATTTGAGAATGGTTCTTGCTGGAGAGAGTGCCACAGAGACTTAACCGGCCAAAGGCGCTGTGCACACAAGCGGCCCTTGAACTTGGCTCTCACGGCTGTTGGGTTGGTGCGTGCTTTCCAAAGCTCCCAAGGCCTCCAGGTTGGCATTAGGACCTCGGCAAGCTGGGTCATCGTGTCCTGAGGTTGTCACAGGTTGTCCCCTCGGATGGGGACAAATCACGTGACTCAAGGAAATTTAGGAGCTGACTTTCAGACGCAGCCGTGGACGGGAAAATGGAGTGACCCTCACACCACACACGCCACGAATGTTCTCAGAGGCAAAGCCCGAACACGGGAGGGCTGGTCTAGGCGGCCGTTTAGGAAATGTGAGTTTTGGATGAAAGAGGTTTGAGCGAAACTTCTTAAAGGTGGTAAGAACTGGAGGCCCTTTGGTACCAGGCTTGTGGGTGCAGGAGGCTGGAGGTTGGGGCCCAAGCCTCCGTTTGGCCTGATTCTGGCCAAGCTTCCACATCCCTGGGCGGCTGGACCAGATGTCTCTGAGGAGCTTTCTGGTTCTGACCGTGGAGGTAGCTATGCTTGTGCGCCCTTGCTCTCCGCGCACCCCTCCCACGCTTCTCCTCAGCTGTCCCCTCCTCCTCACCCTCAGGATCGCTGCCTTCCTCTTAGGTTATGAAACAGCCTGCATTGCTCTTTGCATCCTGACAGCTTGGGTGATGGCTGCTCAGTTATCCTGGAAAAAAATAATTCACATAAGCAGATTTTAGCACATTCACCGGGTCTTTTAACTTCATCTGACACTGTGTGGAAGGAAGATGAGAGAAGTATATTTTTATATCCCACGGGAGTTACTTTATGACGACTCTTTCAAGGTGAATACTGGCATTTACTTAGCCTGAGCAGAAAATACAAAGGAACATACAGGAGCATGAACATAGAAACAGTGGAGTCAGCAAATAGTATTTTATTTTGTTGCTTTGAATCACTGTCCCTCAAACACAGCTAAATCTAAGTTAATTTAAAGTTTCTCTTGAGGAATTCATATCAAATTAAAGTGTTTCTCTGCAGTCATGACAAGAGCAGGGAACACATCTGAATTTCCTCCAAATTATGGTCTATTTTTACAGTCTCCTAAGATTTGCCTTTGTGGACCTTATTCCACTATCTCTGAGAGAAAATTAATTTAACTAATGACAGCTCAGACTAAAACATCAATCAAGAGAAGAGAGAAATAACACGACAATCACTGAAGAGGGGAACGTGGAGACAGGAGACTGGATTCCACGCAGAAACTTATGGCCTGTCCTTTCCTTGAAGTTGTTTACACGCAGGGCTGACGCCCTGTCTCCCCTCCGCCCTGCAGGTGTGGCCCCAACGTGGTGGGGCTGTCCTGATGGACAACTGGGGAATCCGTGTTTTTCCTCCTGGGTTTCCCTTGCAAGCCACCACTGCCTTCGTACAACCCATCAGGACGTTCTTATTTATTTGTGTTTTAACCAAATGGTTGGTAGTCCTTACAGCCTGGTTGGACTTACCCAAAGCTGTGCCGGGGCCCCGTCCTTGGGTGACACCATCAGTTGTGCGACGTGGACAGGAGAACAGCCTTCTGCCGTGCCCCGCCCCCCCCAGCCCCCTGGCCCGCGCACACGATGGGGCTCCCTGGCGCTCTGCTGGCATCGAGACATGCCCGCGGACTATGGAGAACACTTAAGACCTTCTCACTGGCAGCCGGTTTCGCCGAGTCCCCACCTTATTGATGCCGGTGCCGATTTATGAGCGATGAAGTGGAGGACATTTGCTATCAGAAGCTCACAATGTAGCTCTTAATAAAAGATTAAACAAGGAGAGAAGGCAGTGCCGGTTTCTGACACACTGCTGATAAGGGGCTCCAATTCAGGGCTGCAAGGAGGAGGAGTGTGACAGTGACAGATGCTGAATGGGGGACATTGGACACGTGTTGATCCTCCCGGGTGACGTGTGGCCATGTGGAAAATCTGTCTGAGGAACTTTCCACAGATCACACGCCGGGAACGCCTTCCCCTGACTGGAGGTGATCCGTTAGCCGAGGACGGAGATTTCACGGATGTGCAGGAGGGATGCGGGCTGGACGGCCCTGCTGCTGGAGATGCGGCCGCGGCTCCCGGGCGCCTGGAGGGGGCGGCAGGCGGCGAGCTGTCAGTTTGAGAAATGAGAAGTCTAAGAGGCTGGGACCAGCTTGGCAGATGTGCGAGAGAAACAGGGAGCATATTGATCAATTAAATATGCAAATACCTCAGCAAGGAAAGACAGAGATGAATAAACTGACAGCAACATCAAACTGCACATTAATGATTCGATGAAGTGCCCATCCCAACCGTTTAGTTTTAAATAAATGCTACTTTCCCAAAGTCGGTTTATAACGCAGTTAATGACTTGAACGGGGCCAGGGACACACACGGGGCTTTGGAACCCGGGTGCCATTCTTGCTGAGGTGGGCAGCCTGCAGGCCTCGCCTCTCAGCCCTGGAACAAGGGAAGGAATTCAGGTTTCCCTATGACAATAGCCCACCGATATCCCATTGTTGCTGACTTTTTGAGTCTCTTTCTATATCATTTGCTTTCTCAGCCTCCCCAAAGAAAGCCTGATTGTTTCGGGCCAGACTTTACTGGCAGCCTCCTGCCCATGGGTGAACCCCGTAAACCTGGGGACCCCGGATTAGATTTCATTCCTGTGCTGCAGACCCGGCCGGGCAGGATCTGTACCTTTTGTCCATGCCTTTGACTCTGTGAAAGGCACCTAATTATGACTTAGCTCTTCAGACTAATGAAATTATCGTCTTGTTCTCTTGCTTCTGTACTGTTGTCAAGACTTTGAAACATGATCGTTTAATTACTGACACCTACTGTAGCTCATTTTATGCACGCAGAGCTAGAAAATGCTTGTCTCTGGGAGCCCGACAGGGGCGCTGCGCTCTGCCCTTTTGGCTGCGTGTGTACAAGTCCTCTTTTCATATGAAAATTTAATACGGCACCGGGTCAGCCTGGGCTCTCTTCTGCTGAGCAGCCCCAGATTTCGTCATTTATAACAGAATTATTTGAAATTCCTAGCTGGGAAAAGGGCAGGAATCGTGGCGTTTGGAGCAGACCGGAACAAAACCCCAACCAAGTTCAATGCTATCTGCCCTCGGCCGCCCACGTGCTCGCAGAGCCACGAGTGGCCCCGTCACAATAAATGGAGAAAAGTAAGATGTCATTTAAAGAAACCGGGGAAAATATTCAGACTTTGACATTTGGGCTGTTTCTCCACTCTGATAACATCAGAACTTGTACTTATTGATAATAAATAGGGGAATGTCAGCTGTCA
>NC_083110.1:81412570-81417570 GCF_949774975.1 Lagenorhynchus albirostris | reverse complement strand
TTTTCTCTCTGTTTCAGGAGAGTGAAGACAGCACGTGGCATCTGAGTGAGCGCGTCTGAGGGCGTCAGAGGCAGGGCTGGCCCCTGTGCCCTCTGAGCCTTGCAGGCTGCCTTTTCAGCACATGGGGCAAAGCCAGGGGGAGAGAAGTTAAGGAATATGTCTGACTTTTTGCTTCTTTCTTTTAAAAAAGAAATTAATTCAATTAATTCATCCTGTCACTTTCCTTAATTCTTTTGACAACTGCTCAAATTAAGGGTGAGGATATCTAGTCGTGAAAAGGTGAAGGAAAGCTTTGCTGTGTCTTTTTTTTTTTTAGAATTTTTTTTTCTACAGCACGTTCTTATTGGTTATCTATTTTATATATATTAGTGTATATATTGTCAATCCCAATCTCCCAATTCATCCCACCAGCGAGCTTTGCTGTATCTTTTCTTATCAGATGAGGAAAGGGAAATGTTTGTGAAACTCACCAGGGGTGTGCTTCTGGCGTTTAGCTCCGGGGGTGGGGGGTGCTGCGCTGCAGAGGCCGTGGGTGGGTGTGGACAGAGCCCTCTGACCATGAAGTCCTCTGGAAGAGTCAGAGAGTGAGCTGGGATGACCCAGCTCAGAGGAAGGTTGGTCCCAAGTTTGTTTGCATCCCGGCAGCACCGGGGCATCTGCCTGCTCCCCACTGACGCCGCCATGAGAAGCCCTCTAGTGGGGACCGGCGGTACTGCGGGCCTCTCTGACATCAGCACCAATATTGTCCCTCTGGACCCCCAGCTCAGTGTGGAGCCCGCCCCAGTAGGAGGGTAGTGAAGTGGGGGGTCAGAGGGGCGTTCGGGGGCTTCCTTGGGGGTCCCGAGCACAGTGATGGGAACACGCTGGCCTGTCCACGTGCCCGGGCTGGACAGCAGGCAGAGGGGACACACCGTGTCCTTTGCAGAGAGCAGGCAGGGCCTTCCTGAGGATGCTAAGCTGCCTCGTCGGGATGGATGCTGGTTCTGTCAGCTTAGCCTCTTGGAGAGTTGCAGTTGAGCAGAACAAGCAGAGTGGTGCTGCCTGGAGGCCACCTCCACTCCTAGGGCTGCAGGGGGAGGTGGAGCCACTTTTCCTGGCCCATGTTTTCTGCTGTCACTCCCCCAGCCCACACTGTGCCGTCTGTAGGGTCCTGTGTACTCTGCTCACACTGGGGTTTTGATCATTCTCTACCTTTTTTTTTTTGTAATTGCAGAATCATAAAATATTTTAATTTCAAGGTTAGCAATTTTCTCTTGCATACTTAATTTATAATTAGCTGGTTTATAAACCTGTTCTGTGAATATAATTTTACTGTTGCCAAATGTTCTTCATGAATAATTAAGGGCAAATCCCTATTTATCAAATTATTAATATACCTAATAGCCTTGTTTTCATAAACAATGCATTGGAGTTGGATTTAAAGAAAATCCTTCTCTGAGGGATCTGGTGTTTGGTTTCCACCACAGTGAGGACCCTCTCGGGGTGTCTGCACAGAGGGACACTTGTGCTGTGTTGATGTCACAGCCCCCGGCCTTCTTTCCTCCACAAAAGCCCAGGTATCAGTAGCTGGACAAACACAATGGCCATTCACCAGTGGGACTGGCCTCCTCGGCCTTGTGAACAATGTTGTTATTTGTTCCTAGCAGTTCAGGAGCATTTTTTGGAGGAAATGTAACAGATGAAACCATCCTTTCAGCCTTTTAAGATCTCTTTTGCCATAATCCTACCCCCATTAGCAGGGTACCGCTTTTCAAAGCGAGGAAAGCAACTTTTGCGTGCGAGTTTGGACATAAAAAGCCGTAGTCCCGGCCCTCCTGTTAGGTGACCTGGATCCTGTAGGATTCAGGTCCAGAAGACAGAGGCAGAGCGCAGAACGTGCTTCACCTGGGAAGGAAATGAAAACTCAGGCGGGGAGTTGGGGCGGTGAGGGTAACGCTCACCGGGCTCACGCGGCCCCGCCTACCTCAGCTCTCTTCAGTTTCATCCAGGACAACAGAGCTGTTTTTTCCCCTTGGACCGGCATCCAGATCACCTGCTCACCAATGGAAGGTTCCCAGCTGACGCCTAGCAATAGTTTGAACAACTGAAACAATAAGCAAGCCCACCATGCTAGTTCAGAACTATGCACTTAACATCAGACTCGTGGGCTGTATCAGTCAAGGGTCTCCGGCCTCCCTGCCGGGCATTTTAGGGGCCGAGCATCTCTCGGGAGCGTGGGAGCCGGCAGCCCCGGCCAGGCGAGGGGTGGGGGTGAGGCTTTTTTGTGTTCGCTGATTACCATCCGCTGGGTTTCCAGTCCACAGCCTGGAAGGAGATGAGGGCCGCGCTTCTCTGTTCTTGGGGCTGCCATGTGTGAGCCCCTTGCCATGTGTGTGCGACGCCGTGTGTGTGATTCATTCCAGAGCAGTTTTAGTCCTCATAAAATATTCATTTTGCTTGTGCAGGGCCCTGTAATTGCCGTCTCTCACCCTGAATTATTTATGCCTTGCATAGGCTGACAAGCCTTTGCCATGCGGCCCTAGATGAATCAGAAACACGGGTCTTTGCTGCCAACAGCATCATAGTTTCACAAAACATGGCACCGGCGTCACTCTGGGCCGCCTCATCTCTAAATCCAGCTTTTCTTGATTTGACATTTTCTTTGCTCTTCCATTGTCTTAGGCAGGCAGAGAGGTTGCCTCTTAACTCGAAGCAGCAACCTTTCTCGCTCGCATGATAGCCGCTGTGCTCGAGACGGCTGATGTATCTTTATTGCCCTTACTTTTCTCTTGCTCGGTAACAAGACAGTGCTTGGGCCCACTTTAAAGCCATATATTATACATTAGCGATAAAGTGATGCAAATAGTCCTGAATACTCTTCAAACAGATAGTGGAGATCAGCCCGGGTCTGACTGCTTGTCACAAAAACAGAAAATAAAAGGTGACTGGGAACTTGGGCCGAGCCGCCCGCTCCCGGCTGTGGGCTGCACGCAGGCCCGGCCTGAGGGTCCCAGGTGGGGCGGGCGAAGCGATGCGGGCTCCCCACTCTCAGCATCGTACGTGCGTCTCTTCAGCATCCAGCCTCTTCCCCAGCCCGGGCTCGCCCCGACATCTGCGCCTTGCAGCCGGGCGCCCGCCAACGGGTATTTCCTTGTGTTTCTGCGGTGCAGCCTGAGAGCGCCTTTCTGGCCGGGGGGGACACGGGTGTGCGCGATCCCTGCACACCAGGACGCGGGCACTTAGAACGCACCACGTCCAGATATTTAGGGAAACCACGTATCGTGAATGCGGCGCTGGCAGGATGGAGCGAAACTCCACGAACGTTTCCAGACTGGAGCAAAGACACCCAATCGGCTCTGAGTGTCAGGAGCTCCTGTTTCCAAGCCGAGACAATGACAACCTGCAGCAATTCCAGTGCAAAATTCCCACGTGACGAAGGGCTCCAGGAAAGAGAACCTGTGCAATAATATTCGCACACAGGGCTGTACGGAGGCGTGGGGAGCTGGGCAGGCGGGACCGTGATCTGAACACCTTGGTTCTTCCCCGAGCCACAGAAAGGGCTTAATTTACGGCTCCTGGCTCATCAACAAAGGGAGGGGAAGAGGGAAGGCTCGGTGCTGTTTCAAGTAATGGATGACCCGGACACACATTTCTCTTGTATTTGTTGACACGCAGGAGTAATGAAGGTAAAGCTTTGCACACATGTGCCCCTCATTAAGCTGCATTACCTGCATTAAAACTAATAATTGCCACTGAGAGCTGGGCTCCCATTAATCATTTATAATGTTTTAATAAGTTTTTAATCAGGACCTAAAAGGCTAGAGAGGCCGGCGTAGGCAGGTTCGACACTGGTGTCCTGTGTGCACGCACAGGCCTGATTTAAAATGTGATTTTTTTTTTTATTAATAATTCAGCCCACGAAGATGATGGTTCTTAATTAAGCAAGCTGACATGGACTAGGAAAACGTGTGTCTGAATAGGAAAACACGAACAAGGTCTCTCCCACTTGGAGATGGGGGGGGAAATAAACCCCAAACAAAAAAACCTCGTGTTTGTTTTGAGGATGCTCTCCGCTGCCGACAGAAATCAGAGTGGCAAGAAGGGTGATCCCCTTATCTTCAGATCCCTCCAAACGCACGCCCGTTCGGTGGGAGAGGTTTGAAACCCCAAGTTCGGATAAGCATAGGCACTTAATCTCTGCACACGAAGTCTCTGTAAAAGTCTCCCCTGGAGCTGGCAACAAGTCAGGGGGTGCATCTGATGTGAGACAAGTGATGCTGGCATTTTTCTTAAATAAGGAGCTTCGTGATCAGAGCTGGCAAATAGAGAGCAGTGTCCAGAGGGAGTGAGGAAGCTGTTTTAATGAGCCCGCAGCGAAAGACAAAATACAGACTGATTGACAGGGCGAATGATCTGCTGGGGAAATAATGTCAATGCCGCATCGCCCATTAGAAATAGAGAAATAGGTAAAGGGGGAGAAAAGAAAGATAGGCACTTGAAACAAGAACCCTGGTGTAAATATAGCGCACTTCACATTTCTTTTGTGTTGTGCGGTTGACTTCTTTTAAACAGATAACCTTATCAAAACTATCATGAGCTATCAGGAACAGTTACAGAAAATACTAACTAGAATCCTGACAGCAAGCCAGGGAGGGTAACGGAAAAGCGCAGAGCTTGGGCACGCATTTGCTTCGAGAACGTCTACCTGGGTTTTACTTATCTGAACACATTAAAGCCACCCAGAAAAGTTTAATGCGAGTCGTACCCATTTCTCCAGAAGGAGGGCTCGGCAGGATCTGTCATGGGCGTGGAGATGGAACTGGCCGGCAAAGCTATTAAATCCCATCAGATCTCCTTGGCATCATTTTAATGAGAATCATTGCACAAGTACAAGATCACGGTATCTGTAAGTGCCTCTTGACAGCCGCTGCTGAAATTGTGATGAAACGAAAAACCATTATAGCAGAAATTTAGCGATAAGGCTCTTCGGAGGGACGGTGGGGCCTGGCGTGGCTGTGGAC
>NC_083110.1:81400070-81410070 GCF_949774975.1 Lagenorhynchus albirostris | reverse complement strand
GGCCTGTCAGGACCGCTGATTATTGAGAAGGATAGCTTTAATCAAACATAATTGCAGTTAATTTTTCTCTCCTGCTCTCTGTTGCCAGCGTCTAATGCCACGGACTCCTTGATATTCCATTAAATTACAATTAAACAGCCTCCTTTGTTTCTGATTGTCCTGAACAACACCACAAAGTTCTGTAGCTGCGTAAAGGAGAGTGTTTGGTCCTAATTGCCTGCTGGCCCACAAAGGGCCAATTTACACAATACCCATGTAGAATTTAAACAGTTCATAATGTAATGGATATTACACAGGAGCCTAACACTACAATTAAAATGATTTTCATCAGATAGAGAAGCCCTGGTTAATCAGCTTCATAAAAGTAAATATAAATGAACTAATTCATAGCTTAAACACACAGAAGGGGAGCAGACTTTGAAATCCGTCACTGAGGTGAGGGCTCGCCCCTTATTGCGTGATAAGCCCCCGGAGTGGGCTCCAGCTCACACGGTCAGTCCTGCTGTTCGAGCCCCGCTGAAGGTGCCCGTGTCCTGCCGCTGAGCACTTCGGGGGGCGCTGGCATTAAAATGCCACCGAGACCAAACTGAACTTTCTGCTGAGCATAACTGTCCCTGCAGAAGGGAGGGCGGCCTTGGAGTCTCCAGCTCAGGCTCAAGCTCTCAGTGTCTGGACCCAGCAGCTCTCCCACCCCTGCCTCCCAGATACAGGGCCCCTGGGCCCGTCTTCAGAGGACGCCCCAGAGTCGGGAGAGGCAGCCTGTTGTTACCAGCTCTCCTAAGAGCGAAGGAGATCACCCACGTGGCTTCTCTGCTGATCCCCGCGCGCCCTAAAAGAGGAAACCTGACTTCCAGAGTAATGAGATCACACCTTTCCCCCTTCTAATCGCTGCTGAGAACTTTCCAGGATTTTGTGCGCCGTTTCCGAGCGGAACGTTACTGGGGAGTTCCGACTGATGTGTAGCCGTTTGCCCTGAGCTGCTGCTTCCCCTCCTGCCTGGGAGAAACAAGTAAATAAAGCCCATATTTCAAGCTTGATTTACTCTGGTACCTACTGTGAAAGATGATGACTCTTTAGGGAAATAAAGACAGGGTCAGGGAATTAGTGTACATAATGGTCATTTTGATGATGGGCCAACAGATGCAGCCGGGAGCACACTGTACACAATTAAGCGTAATGTACTAATGACAGGTTAGAGTTTTTATCGCCTCTTTGCCATCGAGCAGCAAATCCATGGTTAGCAGTAATAAAGAGTTTATTGGTGTTGAAGCCAAAGATTTTCTGACATAGGAAAGATTTTTCCTTTCATAACAAGAGTATTAAATCCTCTGTGTACCAGACTCTAGAAGTGAGATATGTAAAGTGCCTGTCAGATAGTTCTTAGAAAAAAAGCCAATTAAAGGGTAATTGAGTAAAGGAGGAGAACCACCGTTTGACTTCCCGCGTCTGCGTTCCTTCCTCACCCTACCCACACGCCCCAAGGCCAGCGAGCCCTCGCTAGCAGAGGCACACGCTCGCCCCGGATGCGACGGTGCGTGGGGTCGGGAGCCACGCGCTGGCTGGACCGTGCCGCCCACCTCGAGGAGGCCTGATTGGATCCTCGAGGAACCGAAATGAGGGTGAACGCTAAGCGCAAGGCTCCTCTCCCTCCATAAGGGCCCAGCCTGCATCCGTTCCCACGCACGCTGGGCCTTATTTCGTGTGTGTAATTGGGGCCCGAGTGCCCGGGAGGGATCCTGCTCTGTAGGGCCGTACGCCCCAGACCTGCAGGTCTTTCTAAGTCCTCGCGCTGCTTTTTGAGAAACTTTGAAAAGAATCCTACCGTTGCCTACGCACCCAAAACGTGTAAGTGTGTGTGTGTGCGTGCACACACACCCAGCTGCTCCGGAGTTGACCCCGAGATGCTCGGGGTGGTGAGGGGGCCCAGCGCCCAACTCTGCCCATTTCTGCAGCTGGCGGTAGTGAAGGCCCACGGGGGCCAGGCCGCTCAGGCCTACAGTGACCATGCCCGGCGAGGGCCGTTCAGGCTCAGTGCCCGCTCTGCTCTCCGGGAGGTGAAAGGGTGAGAGCTGGCTAAAAAGACATCACGGAATTGAAAGAAACCTCCTCTGGCGGGGGCAGAAATCAGAGCGCACGAAAGCTCCCCCCGTCGGCTCCGTGCAGATGAGCGGCTCCGGCCGGCGCCTGCCTGGAGATGAGCTGGGTGGTAACGTGAGGCGTAATTGCGCCATGTGGCTGCCCCCAAAGTGAGAACCTAATTGCCTGACAGGACGATAACTTTGTGCCGCCCTCACCTTGTTAGGCCCTCACGCGGTTGGGCGCAGGGTGGCCGCAGGTGCGCTTCATTTCCCTCGCTGCGGAGTGCGTGGAGCTTAATTGCACCGTGGTTGTTAGAAATTGGTGGGTGGACGGCCGGGCAGCCTCCTGTATGCTGATGGCAGATGGTGTTCAGAGGCGCGGCGAGCTAAGTGTGTAGGTGAGGTGAGTTAATAAAAGATGTAAATTCTGGCCTAAAATAGCGAGGCGGTGCGGGATGTGAGGAAGTTATTCCGTGGCCACTATTCTTTTCCCATCCGTCGGCTTTTCCTCTGCCCCGGTGGAAAGTCGTCCAGGGCATGTTGGGAATGCAGCTGGTAGACGTGCATCTCGGTCTCCCAAATCTTTGCATTTTCTGATATGATAGTCAGCCGCAAGGAACCTTGACTGTCCGCTTGAAGTCAAGGAAGTCGTGTGAAACTTCATAAAAAATGATCATCAACCAGTAGGACAGAGGATACTTGGAAAGAAGGTAGAGGAGACGTTTGTCGATAGCCTCGTGGACAGGGTGTCAGCCCAGAGGCCCCAGGACGCGGGCGGCCTTCTCCAGACGAGCCGAGCTGGTGCAGGGCCGAGACCCCCTGTTCTCCCGTGGCTGGCGGTGCAGCCAGGCCTCCCGGGGTCCACGCGTTCCTGTTGTGAGCCAGAGCTTCCATGTTTGTCACAGAGCACGCGGGAATGGGGAGGACAAGGTGATGATGTTTCTGTCACAGCATCTCAACGCTCTGTCAGGACCCCTGAAACGTCATGCTTCAGAACAAGGCCAGGCCTTGGCGGGAAGCAGAAACAGCTCTGCGACTAGCCTCCCCTCCAACCAGGGCAGCGCCTGGTCCCCTCCCCCTAAGCGACGGTTTCCTTGCCTCATGGTGGGGGGGTGGGGGGGGCCTTGATCGGTCCCTTAAAACCACACGTAGGTCCCTTAAAACCAACGACTTCATAGAAGTCGTTGCTGCCCTTGAAACAGCACCCCAGATCTTCTCTTAAGAGTCATACCTATTGTAACTTGAAAAGCCCATCTTTAAAATCGTGTTTACCTAGGCAGTGATGGTCCCTGGGCTTGAGTTGCCAGGTAGAATTCAGCACGTCCAGTTAAATTTGAATTTCGGAGAAACAGTTTTTTTTTTTTAGGATAGGTATGCTTTGGGACAGGCCTAGCCTAAAAAATTCTTCGTTGTTTATCTGAAATTCAAATTTAACTAGGCATCCTGTGTTTTTATTTGCTGAAGCTGGCAGCCCTCTCTGGGGTGGACAGGTCCCCAGTGATTAATGGTTGTGCAAAGATCCAGGTGAGAAATGGCCAATTTAAGTCACGGTTGTTATGATAAAGCTTGGAAACCCCCAGTGTCCAGGCAAATGTAAGTCACCGCTTCCTTGTGTGGAGATCTTCCACGGTGGCCAGTGGACCCAGAGGTGCCTGCCTGGCCTCTCCGAGTTCTCTCTCTCTCCCTATCGCCCCCTACGGGGCAGCCAGCAGGTGGTATGGGGGTCGGCTCCCCATGCGAGAGCGTCTTTCAAAAAAAGTCTGTGTCTTTTGTCTGATAACCCTAACGAATGTCCATTTTTTGTATTTTTATAGATTCTTTCTAAAGTTTTTCCTCAAGTGCAATCAGAACTGTTTGAAGAATGCAGGCAACCCTCGGGACATGCGAAGATTCCAGGTACACGATTCTGGACCGCGGTCCGGACTTAACACTGTGAACGTTGAATTCCCTGAAGTTGCAATTGTTCGGAAACCAACCTTTAGTTCTCAGGGGCTTTGGGTGCAAACGAGCCAGGATGGGCTCATTTAGGAACATGTAAATCGAATGCTCTAGAAATCGTCTGGCACCCCAGTCCGCCAGAGTCACGGAGCCCAGTCGTGGCCCGTGACCAAGTGAAGCTGGCTCTGGAAACGTGACCTGCGCTTTTGCTCTGATGACAGGGTGTGCCTCTGCCTCCTGGGGCAGTGCACACCGCCCTGGCCCTCTGTGTCGGGCTGCGGGGTACCCCGAAATCAGAGTGATCGGGGCTGTGGGTTAAGGTGGAGTCTGTCTTACATTCAATCATGATGAGTCCGGTGGGTGTGTTTCAAAATGACTGTTTCAGGATTTTTGCAAGTAGAGTCCTCATAAGGTTAGCATCTCACTTAGTCTGTTTCCTCAGCTGCACCTTGCTCTTCATGCTTGTTCACTTGGTTAGACCTTGGAGCCCACGCTGAAGCTCTTCCTTAGGGATGGATTGATCTGTGGTAGGGGAGGACCGCTAGGTAATATATGGGGTGTACTCAGGACTGAGGGGGCTGCACCTGTTCCACGCAGGCCTCTACCAATTCCAGAATGTCTCCCCAGCTCAGCTTCCCTCCCCTGAGGCTGGGCTGTTCTCGCCTCCTTAATTCCACACCTCGGAGCTAGACCGCGTTCCTGAACCCAGGCTAACGTCAGTCCTCTGGTTACTTATTCTCAGATCAGAGGATTTCCTCTTGAGGAGAGGCGTGGAGAGCCAGTTGGGCTCAGGGATGAATTCTGAGGCAGTCATGGTCTTCTTGCCTTTGTTTGTGAACGACTAGGAGGTGACTGCGGGGTGAAGGGTGCTCAGCAAACATGATGGATTTTTTGCTGATTTTAATTGTAAAAATATCTGGGCTGGGATCCAAAACCAGGTGGCTCCTGGTCCGTACCCACCAAAGAATTTGGGAGCTCACTGCTAGGCTGGATGTTACCAAATACTTCTTCTGTGGGATTTAGGCTAGTTTACCATCAAATCACTCGAGGCTCTTTCTTAGAAATGTAAGTTATGCTTCAGTCTTCAGGCGAAATGTGACATCTGTCTTGACATCCAACCAGCCAGTCAGAGCGGTGGAGCCGGTGGACCCGCCGACAGCCATGCCCTGACCCTGGGGGCGGCGTCTCTTGCAGACAGTGGGGCGGGCTTCCGCTCCTCTTGTGCGAGCCTTCACGTTGATCCATCGAGCAGAGTGGAGGTCACACACCGGCCCGCCAGTGGCTGAGGCAGCGTCAGTCGCAGGTGGAGCCTGCAGTTACTAGAAGGACTTCCTCCCTCTCTTTAGCTAATCTCTCTGCCTCTCAGGAGGTTTAACTGGACTTAACACTAGATCAGGGCTTACACGACGTTTCCAGCGGGCACCACGACCTCAGCACCTTTCTGTAGGTGCACCGCAGGGCTGGCCCGGCCGAGAAACAAACACAGCTTGTCTGCTTTCTCTGCTCAGCTATGCTTTTCCCTTGGTGACTGACCTATATAGAGACGACGGAGCAAAGACAGTGTCCCTTTTTTTTCTTTCTTTCTTTTTTTTTTTTTTTTTTTTTGCGGTACGCGGGCCTCTCACTGTTGTGGCCTCTCCCGTTGCGGAGCACAGGCTCCGGACGCGCAGGCCCAGTGGCCATGGCTCACGGGCCCAGCCGCTCCGCGGCATGTGGGATCTTCCCGGACCGGGGCACGAACCCGTGTCCTCTGCATCGGCAGGCGGACTCCCAACCACTGCGCCACCAGGGAAGCCCGACAGTGTCCCTTTTTATTTTGATTTTTACCCTTTCTTGTTTCTTTAACTTTTCACGGTCTAGGAACGTAAAGAGAATCAAGTGTGCAGCTCGGGGTTAGTCCTGTGTCTTTGCACCCCATTCGGGGGAAGTATCGGTAGAGGTCCCCCTGCACCCAGGGCGGGGCCTGGTGGACAGGCTGCCAGGAGGGTGCCTTTGTGACCCCGGCAGCCCTGTGTCCCCCGCGTAGAGGCTGCCAGGCGAGTAGTGGCCCCAGAGTGGGGTCAGAGCCACCCCTGCTAGGGCAACGGAGATAGTTGAGAGAGATGATGCTGAGACGTCTGAGCCTGGACCCGGGGATGCCGTGGTGGCACTGACATTACTTTGGGGCACAGAGGGGCCTGATGCTGTGGAGACTTTAACGATCTTGGCAGTGCCCACAGCCAGAGAGAGTCGTCTGGGAAGGTGTCCCCTTCCTTTGCGGGGCTGTGGGTGCAGTGGGTACTGGTCCTGCTTCACGGGCTTCTTGTGGGGCCTGAGATTTTTATAAAAAATCAGTTACTCCCAGATGTATTAACATATAAGTGTGCAGCTTTGCTTTTTAAAAAATCGTATTTATTTACAATCACTTTTATGTATCATTTTTTTCTTAACTAGTAGACTTTCTTTTTGAGAGCAGTTTTATTTAGGTTTACAGAATAATTTCACAGAAAGTGAAGAATTCCCATGAGCCCCTGGCCTCCCCTCCCCCCGACTCTCCTCTGTTATTAGCATCTTGCATCGGTCTGGCTCGTCATTAACGGAGGTCCACTGTAGCTGTGGCTTTGAACTCACCATACGTGGCATGCCTTGACGTGTGCCCACCCTCCTGCCCAGCTTTTCTCCGCGGGGTCGTGGTTCTCTAGGTGGTACCAGCCCTCTCCACTGCCCAAACGTGGCAAAGAACCGGGCTCTCTCCACCCCAAATCCAGGCTCCGGCCCCCAGGTTCTGATGTAAGACCCAGACTGAACCTGTGCTCACATCTGTGCTACCCCAGCTATTCTGGAAATAATGCAGTATACAGACCCGCCTCTGTCCAAGGAAACGCTCAAGGCCGGTGTAATTTCCTATTTCCTGGGTCCGTGAGGTGGGGGGGGGGTGCCAATTCTGGGGTGCTTGTTCCAAGCTCCCCTGGGAGGACGTCTGGGGTCCTCAAGGCCGTCCCTGCCAGTGTGACTTCCTTTTTTACTTCTGCGAAGCACTGAGCATGTGGGGGAGCCCGGCCCCCATCTCTTCCCCGGCCACCCGCACCCCGAACCTGGACCTCAGGGCCGCGCCTTTCCCTCCCACAGGATCACACTCCCTTGGTAGAGCAGGTGCTAGCCATCCTCGCCATCCTTCACCATGAACTTGAGAAAGGGCACTTTCCCTGCACTGAAACCATTTTATTCCTATTCAGCTCGGCCTTTTCAGATGCAAAAACGTTCATTACCAGATGTTGGACGTAATTGTGACATTGACCCAGGGATCATTTGATGCTAGGATGTGGGTAGCAGAAGGAGCTTCTGATTTATGAAGCCTTTTTTTGGGAGGGGGGCAACTCTGAACCCTCACAACTCTTCCAGGAAGGACAGTCTCCAGTGAACTCATTTTAATTAGATCAACTATCTCATCAATATGTGAACAGATCAATCAAAATAGCTTTAAAGTGAGTGGCTGGAGGGGTGTCTCTGAAGCTAATGGTGAGAAGAATATTTCTGTGGATTGAATTCACTTGTTAGCATAACAGGAGATTAAACTGTAATTAGCGCAGCGGGTCTGGAAGAGAAGCAATCCTGAGTCACAGCAAAACTGCCCACACACCCCATTAGCCAAAAACGCTGTGCGCGCACGTGGCCTCGAGGGGGATCCGGGAGCAGGAGTGGGTGCCCGGCTCGAGACCTTGGGGGCTGGCTTGCCGGGCACCCCTGAAGGGGCCTGACACCTGGCAGGGCCCCGCCTCCACCTCCGACTCCGGTTTCACCTGCGCTTGTCTCTGCAGGTTGTCGTGTCGACCACGGTCAACGTGGACGGCCACGTGCTGGCCGTGTCTGACAACATGTTTGTGCACAACAACTCCAAACACGGGCGGCGGGCCCGCCGCCTGGACCCGTCAGAAGGTACGGCCCCTTCTTATCTGGAAAATGGTAGGCACATGCTACATGCCTTCTTTTTAATTTGCGATGCTTCCTTCTCTTTGTGCCATCCTTTCTGTTGATTCATGCCCAGTTGCTCCCGCCAGGCCCCCTCGCGTGTCAGACCCCCGTCCCTGGGACAGAGCCCCCCGCCCGGCGTCCCTCTCCCCTCCCTCACTGGCGGTGTCGGCTTTCCCGCCCACCTCACCTGCCATGGCCCTCACTGTATTGGTTTGTGTGTCTAAGCTTTCTTTTGCTGAGCGCTTTTCCTGCGGTTTCATTTTGGCTTGTCTAGCCCCCATCCGGCTCATCCCCAGATGCCTTGGGCACCTTTTGGTGGGCGCCCACATCCTGGTCCCGTGAGCCTGAGCTCATGGACTTCAAGGACCTCCTGGCCCTCCATGGAGAGCGGACGTGTGTGTGTGCACGCGCATGGGTATTCACACGTGGGGGATGGGTGGAGGGGGTGAGGAAAAAAACGGCATAAAATGTTGCTAACCAAATGCTTTCAAGTGATGGACTGCTTGTTAAAAGAGAAGAATTTCGATAAGGGTGACAGGCAGGCAGGCGTGTAAGTCAAACTTCAGCAACACACAGACCCTGGGCCTTCGCAAGTCACCCTGTCGCCAGCTCCGTGCGGACGCGCGGGTCCCGCCACGTGTCACCTCCCCTCCAACATGAGGTCCTTTCCTCTCTAAGACATTTCACGAAAACCATGAGATTCTGACCGATACGAATTGTTGGGAAAGTAATGTGAGGTTTTTTTGTTTTTAAGTGAATTGCAAACAAAACAGCATGGTTAAATTCTTTAGCGCAAAAGAACCCATAAAACTAAGCAGTTGGAAGACACATCCTCTAGACTGAGGTCTTGGATTTAGGAGCCGCCCGTGAGGCAGACAGACATGTACACAGGAAAATGAACGAAGCCCGTGCAGGTCATCAGAATGAAATATGATTCAGACGTAAAAACTGGAAGACAATTTGTGAATCTGCTGCGGTCCACAAAGTAAACGAATTTGTTTTTCTACATTAATGACTAAGGTGTAAGAGAACAAAAATATAATAACTAAAGGTCGCCCTGGGTGCCAGGGTCATTAGAATCTGTGACGTACTGTTTATCTCCTTCCAATGCACTGAAGGTAGGTGTGTGTTTTGCTTAGTAACCATCACTAATGAGGTTCACAATTAAGAAGGCTGGATCCCCGTCCTCGGCGCCCCGCTTCCCCAGAGAGCCAGCGCTGGCAACGTGATAGGTTCACGAGGCCCCCGCAGCCCTCTGGTGTTAGGTTGGAGTGTGGGTCCAACATCAGCCTCCTCTAATGAGCTATTATGATCTGAGCAAAGTACAAGTATTTATTTTTGTAAGTAGCATGAAAAAGCATTTGACTGTAAGCAGAAAATATAGCATTTAGAAAAATAAAGGCCACTCGTGGGTGCCTTGGAGATAAAACCCAACTAATCAAAAGCTATTTGCAGACGCAGTCTCGCTCGAGATTATTTTAGGTTTGTTTTTCAATTTTTTTAATCAACGTTTAAACCAAGTCACTTTCTTGCAAGAGATTGAAATATCTTACCCAGTCCCCCCAAATGACTCATAATTAAAAGATGCAAATAGGTGACTGAGAGCTAGCACATATAGGTCTTTGAGAAGGAGGCATTAGTCATCAGTGGGAAGGTTTTTGTTTGTTGCTCTGTAATTAATGCCCAGTTCTCAAGAGCCCTACAGAATATGACGGGGTGCTCTCTGGGATGAAGAGAGATGCTTCCTCCACTTACCGAGAGGGCTGACGCTTAGGAAGTTCATTTTAGGGGCTGGATGTATCACCCCCAAAGCCCCTTTTCTTCCTTCTGCCTGGTTAGTTCACGTCTTAGGGGTGGATGCTGGCTTTGCTTCGGTCCCACATTCTTTAAGGAGAAAGTGCCCCTGTAAACCGTCGATCTGGGCTTCTGTGCAGCCTCTCCTGGCTAACACCTCATTATCCAATCATCTAATATTCACCAGCAGTGTGTACACACTCGCTGATGGTTTCCAAGTAAACTAATTCCCCCTGCTG
>NC_083110.1:81377570-81397570 GCF_949774975.1 Lagenorhynchus albirostris | reverse complement strand
CCAGGCCTCTGCTCGCAGGGCTGCTGGGAGCGCCGTGCTGGGCCTCCTGGTCCCGCTCCCCTGTGCCCGCCCTCGCTGTCTGTCTCCCCTCCCCCAGCAGGGCCAGGCCGCAGCAGCATTGTAATAACTCATGCAAAT
The DNA here is from genome assembly GCF_949774975.1 of Lagenorhynchus albirostris. Lineage (NCBI taxonomy): Eukaryota > Metazoa > Chordata > Mammalia > Artiodactyla > Delphinidae > Lagenorhynchus > Lagenorhynchus albirostris. Next base: position 81,397,432 of record NC_083110.1, on the reverse strand, counting down.
GTGAACGCTCCCAGACAAAGGGAGGTCAGGCCAGCGGCTGGGGACTCCTGTCGACAAACAATATTAGGTGTAAAATGTGTACCTTTGACAAAAGTATTAATAGCGTGCTTTTGATTTTTTTTTTCCTGATGAAAAATGAAAAGTAGTAATTGTGAAGTGACAGAGGAAAATGAAGTTTTGAACCAAAAGGCAAAGTTCGCGGATGAAAAAACCCAACCCAATGAGCTGCTTATGAGGAATCGAAATGCAAGGCATTTGCTCTTCCGTCTCCCTCATCAGCCTTTGATTGACTCTGCTCAGATCTGGACCGCAAAGCAGATAAATCGACGTGCCACATGCACGCGATGCTTAATCATTTGTAATAGTCAGATTTGCCCCGAAACATAATTTGCTACATCAAGCCATTTTTTCTCCTCACTCACTGGTATTCCGTGGCTTGGCCTTTGCTTTATAAAACATTTAAGAGTTTGCTTTAGACACATCAACGTGCTGATCTACGATTGCCCTTTGCGTGCCGCCCGGAGGAGCGGCCGCCTCTCTCCAGCCCCGCCCAGCGTGGCTGGAGGCGGGCAGCGTGGCGGCAGCGTGGCAGGCTCTGAGGTCTGCGTTCTCTGTCTTGTGCGGGCAGCCACTCCGTGCATCAAGGCCATCAGCCCCAGTGAAGGCTGGACCACGGGGGGAGCGACTGTGATCATCATCGGAGACAACTTCTTCGATGGGCTGCAAGTCGTGTTCGGGACTATGTTGGTATGGAGCGAGGTAAGCCCGCGAGATCGGTGCGCGTCCGGCGGTGGCTGTGTCCGTGGGCCGTCGGACGTGCTGTCGACGGTGCATTCTGTCGCCAGATCCCCTGAAACCGACGGTCCGCCCGTGGCAGGGGCTTCTCCGGTGGGCGGGTGCAGACCGCTGCCCCACAGCCCTGGGGTTTCAAGCCTGGCGTCGGAGGTCCCTGAGTGCCCTGGAACAATTAGTGCTAGAATTACTAGAAGCAGGTTTAAGGAGACATATGGTGGTGATTTTCATATGAATGATGCCCTGTGGCCTTTCCTGCAAACTGAAACCGGGATCATTTGCAGATATTTTTCTGAAAGCACAACTGTAGGTCCTGAGTCTCTGGGTGACAGCTAGGAGGGAACATTCCAAGACGATGGTCCAATTTTTGCTCATTTTGGTAATTATATCCAACTGGCAAGTGTCCGCCTCTTACACCCAGCGCCGCTGAAAGCCTCTTCCCTGTGTGGTTTTTATAGCTGATCACTCCCCACGCCATCCGAGTCCAGACCCCGCCGAGGCACATTCCTGGAGTCGTGGAAGTCACCCTGTCCTACAAATCCAAGCAGTTCTGTAAAGGTGCTCCTGGGCGCTTTGTCTACACCGGTGAGTTCACGTTTCCAACTTTCATGGTGAATCGGTAGATGCTTCCTCCCAAGGAGGGCCTCTCGGCCCCCGGGGGCCCCCTGCGTGGGTTCTGCAGTGAGGATGGGCGATCCCTCCGTGGCCCACCGGTTGGTGTAGTCAGGGGCGGTGTCTACATCCTCTTCCACATGGTGTGACGCTATGGACAGGTGCAGCCAGCTCGGGCCAGGTGACCTGGGCCCCTCCCCCCATCCGTGGAGCTTCTCTTCTCGCCTGCAAAGCAAGGTGGTGGGAGCTGTCAGTAACCACAGTCCCCCTGCTTCCATCGGGTGGCTGCCCCGCGAGGTCCCAGAGGTTAGGCTGCGTACCCTAGGTCACACGCACCCTGTAGATGGGAGCAGGTCTCTGCCCTGGGCCTGGGGCCTCAAGCCCCACACCGCACTGCTGCTTCAAGGGGGTCCGTATTCTGGGAGGGTCTCGGACACACTGACGTCACCAGAAGGGGTCACGTCTGCTGAAGGTCATCTGCTGCAGGGCTTTGCCCACAGGCTGCTTGGAGGACACCGTGCGTCTGAGGTTGCTACTGAGAAAGGCCGTAAATGACCATACGGCTTGTCTGCATGGGGACCCCTAGTCCTGCTACCTGCAGAAGCTGTAACCTCTGAGACGTGTTTCTGGGGGTAGCCAGCACCTGCTGAGCCCCACGAGGGCGGAGGGGACGGGGGCTTGTTCTTGGACAGCGTGGCCTCCCAGTGCTCGCGTGGTCAGGGCGGCGGGTGGAGGTCCTTGCGGGAGCCTGGCTGGGAGCCGGGGGCTCTGTCCACGTGCTGTCACCTGCTGCAGGATGCCCGGGGCAGGTCTGGCCTCCCCCTGGGATGCAGGCTTCTCCTCTGTCCAGTGGGTGGGTGACAGGGTAGAGACGAGGTCCCTTCCACTTTGGGGTTGGGGGAGGCAGTAGGGGTAACTCACCCCCGTCAGGAAGCGTGAGATGCAAAATGTAAATTCTTCCAGTGACCACTTTCCAGCAGGCCCCGTGTCACTCCCAGGCCGTGCCTGGCTCGGGTCCTTGCAGAGAGCCAGGGCTGCTGTCCCCAGAGGCACCCACACCCTCAGCAGCCAGGGCTGCCAGTGACACCGGGGTCCTTGATGGGGGGAGGCCGCCTCCTCTCCAGCCCCCAGCGGCCCTCACGTGGTCAGGAGGGGAGAGAGGTTCCCTGCCTGTGCTAAGGGCCGTTTCCTCCCGTGGGACCAGCTCGCCTCCTGGTGAGCCCGGGAGGCGAGATGGAGGGAGGGCGGCGCCTCCTGCTGGTGCGGCCTCCACGTGTTAAATAACCGCCGCGCGGAAGCGGGCTGTGTAGTCGGGGTGCTTGTGAGCGCTCGCACCCGCGGCCGCCAGGTCCCGGGAGGTGGGGGCCAGGCTCCCCGCAGCGCTGGGCCGTCTCTGCAGCGCCCCTGCCGGCCTGTGGGCGCCCGTCCAGCTCTGGCTGTGAACTCAGGCCGTGGGGTCCTGGGCGCCCCACTCAGCTCCGCCCGGTGTGGCCCAGGGACCTGGGGGGACCCCTGAGTCCCGCTTTCTCCTCGGTGCCGTGTGTGACCCGGGCTTCCGTCGGGTCTGGGTTCCTCGGAGGAGGGGATGTTTATGAGCTGGGCGGCTGGGAGCCACACCACGTGTGGGCTCCACGCTGCCACGTGCCCCGTGGGCGCCAGGTTGGGTCAGGCACCCGGTGAGCGCGTCCGTACGTGGTGGGACCGATGGCTCTGCCCCAAATGGACGGGGAGTCGGCTGTCCCTGTCAGCCTCTCTGGTCTCCTGGCCGCTCCCCCGCGGGCGCCTCCGGTCCTGCCCCTGACATCCGGTTCTTGACCCGCGGGCTTTTGGTGCTGAGGTTGGCGGGCCGTCGTCAGCAGCAGCGACTCTTTCTGAGAGGAGACACAGTAGCAGGAAGGTCTGGTTCTTCACCCCACCGTTGGCCACTGAGGACGGTGGCCCGCATGGCAGGAAAGGGCCCCATGCTGAGCATCGCGGCGGACGCGGGTGCGGCCGGAGGGGGAGGCGCGAGGGCAGAGGGCCGCCCGTCGCCGCCAGTGGGTGTCCCGTGGCCGAGGGCCTGCCTCTCTGGGGCCGCGGTGGGGCAGTGCTCTCTGTAGCCCGCTGCCCTCGGCCGGGCAGGACGCTTTCCTTGGCCGGAGGCCTCGTGGCCGCAGGGCAGCGGGCGTCCCCGAGTCTGTTCCAGTGACACGCGTGTCCCGACGCCCATCTTCCATTTCTGCAGCCGACGCCGTGACCCCTCCCTGCTGAAGGGGCTTCTCAGACCCCAAGTTCAGGGTCCCGGCTGCCCAAGGCTATGGGGTTTCCTCCATCAGGAGTTCTCCCACGAACGGGCCTTTCAATGAAGCCATTCAGTGAGCTTGGCCTCTCCGCGGGGGCTAATTTACAGCCTTCCCCCACACCTCCATCATTACGGGAATATACATTTCAAACGCACGTAAGGGATACGGGGGCCTACACTCCCAGAGAGCAGAGGAAAGGTGGGGTCATAACCTGTCTGACCTGGAAGCTTCTGTCTGATTTGCATTGCCCTGAAATTGATGGGACAGAGAAGCAATCACTGGGAATTGCTCTCCCTCTGAAAGCTGAGCCAGCCCTTCTGGAGGCAGGACACGGGCGCAGCCCCTGCGGGGAGGGCCCCGTCCCCTGGGCATCTGGCTCCCATCAGCATCCCCGGGCCTGGAGGCTGCGCGGGCACCGTCACACTGAACCCTCGGGGTGAGGCCGCCAGGCCTGGGGATGGGGAACCAGAGTGCTGAGGAGGGCCCCTCCCCCTGCCCCCAGCCAAAGGCAAAGGCCTAAGTGATCTGTTTACAGCGATCTGAGAAGCACCCGATGCTTCAGAACCAGACCCGATTAGTCAAGCCAGAGCGGGTGTAGGCGGGGGGCAGGCCAAGCCCATCCATCCAGGCCCCTGTGCCTGCCGCTTTCAACTACTGTAAAGACACAATTACCTTGGGAAGCAGTGGCAGCGCAGTGGATTAGCACGGTGAATTAAAGGGAGGGGTCACAATGACACGTCCAGCTCTTCCGTACTAGTCCTTTGTATTCCCAGCGTGCCTCACCCGTTGTAAGAAGGTCAGAAATTAGAGCGAGAGAACAGTTTTCAAGCGGCTAGCACTTAGGAGCAGAATTAACAATCGCCCTGTATGTAATTGCTAGTTAATAGTAAATTGCCTTCTAGACCGTAAGACGCAATATGAACGGGTGGGCGCCTAAAATTAAATTAACGAGATATTTGCTGCATTTAAAAGTGAACAGTGCACGTTAATAACTGAGTGTAACGCTTGTTTTAATATTTGTCTAATAGTGTATCATTTGCTTGTTTAATAATAATTAGAATAGTCCCGGAATATCCTACCTGAGGAACTCAGTGGTGTGGGCAGATTGAACAGTTTCACATTCGTAATTTCACCAGGAGAAAGACGTCAAATTGTTAAGAGCAATAAAAGAAATTAGTTTTTAATTATCATGTAAGCATTGCGGTGTTACTTGATTAAGACAAATTGGAATTTGTATGCTTCTAATTGAAATTATGTTTGAGCGAAAACTGCTTTTACAGACCATATTCCAAGTGTGAGGTGTTCACGCACAGATGCGAGTGTCCCTGATTTCCTAACACGTCCATTTGGCAGAAGGGTTTTCCTATTACACAGAAAAGCTGGAGCTGCTCGGTGGTGGCCTGAGTCCCAGCGTGCCTCTGCGGGACACCAGGACGCAGCCAAAGGGCTCTTCCTGTTGACCTCTTGCACCCAAACGTGTGGTTGACCCACCCTCAGTTTAGAGATTTCTTTTGCTCAATTAAAGGAATTATATCACCAATTACCAGGAATCAACATGCTGTCTGCCCCGGGCCCAGCCAACCCAGTTACTAAACAAGATGCTGGCAGTGATGGTGCCCAGGCCCAGAGCGGCACGGACAGAGCTGGGGCCCGTCTCAGGTCTGCAAAGCATTGACTACACAGGGACATAAAAATGGTCATTTTCTGCACGAAGACGTGCATTCAATTTCAGTCATGGAATCGTTACTCAACCAGTAGCTGCTAACAGTTTGTGTTCTTCCCGATACAGCGTTTATGGTTTGTTTGTTTCTTTTAAATCCCGTTGTGCCTTAAAACTGGCGACATGTCAAGGAGGTGACCGCCCTGTCCTCGGGAGCTGCCCCGCACCAAGGGGGGGGTGTCTGTGGGCTCGCTCGGGGCCACCGTATCCTCTCGCAGCCTTCTGCCACCTAACCCACACTTCACCTCACCCCTTGAAGGGCGCCGGCGTTCCTGAAGTGTTTTAAAGCTCTTTTGTGAGTGTTCAGATGTGATTCTGTCCGCAGCACGGTGACACACAGTAGAGGCAGTGGCACCCTCGACCACAGCCGGCTCCAGCTAGCTCTCTCCCAGGCCAGCGCTCTTCAAACAAATTACTTGTATCCACGGAGCAAATGATTCCTAATTGCCTTCCACAAATCATACTGTTTCTACTTCGCTAAACTAAATGCTAATGCCTTCCCCTTCAATGTAAACCAGCCGATTATTTCGATTATAAGTTCTTAACCACGGAGATGGACGTGGCGGAGATACTTTCATTCCGAGTTCGAGTTTGGGGTTCAGGAGTCTGTGACTCCTGGGCTCCCTGTCCCGGCCAGTGAGGCCCGGCGGCTCCGGCTGCTACCTGTGCGTTCCCGGCTGCTGCGGGCGCCCCCCAGGCACAGGGCTTCCACTGGTCCCAGCTCGCCAGTTGGATGGTGTCAGTGGAAGTCCGCGGTCCCCTGGAGGATAGACAGCTTCGCTTTCACGTGAGGTTAGTTCTGTGGAAGAACGTGCTGAGCTCAGGCCACCTCTGGGCCCGTCCGGAACCGGAGAGCTGGGATGGCACTCAGATGACGCGCGACTCCAACGCGGTTTCTCCTCCCGCCCCGCCCACCTTGGCTCGTCCTTGGTTAGGTGTTGGGGGCAGAGGGCGAATTTCTCCCCACTGGCTGGGATGGTGTGCAGACCTGGGCGTGGAGACCAGCTGGTCATCTTTGGGGTCATTGGCGGGGCTCCTTAGGGCCACAGAGGAAGGGAGGGCGTGCCCCCCCCCCCCCCCCCGCTGCCGGTGTCCTCTGCATTAGTGCGGTCCCAGCATTAGACCAAATGACGATCAGTGAATCTGCCAGCTTGCTGAGTGGGCACTGGGGGCACAGATCCAGTCCCGAGTCCCTCTAAAGGGTGGGGCGGTGAGGGCTCCCGGGGTCCCTGCTGCTTCCTTCCTCTCCTGTCTCGAAGGAGGCCGGGAGAATGAGACACACCGCTTGTGCTATTGCACAAGTAGACTATTTGTCCTAATCAGTGACACCCATTTACTAGAATTGCTTAAAATGAACTATACCTCATATAGAAATCGCACATTTAGAGGAGTTCCATTCATCATCTGAAAATTGAGGGCCAGTAAACTTTTCTGCTCCTCCAGTGGGATCGTAGGCATGCATCAAAATGTTAGAAATGATTGGTGAGAGGGAGCTGTCACCCATTTATCAAGGAAAAGAACATTATTTGCTAATTTCCCAACCAGGCTGGTGACAGGGTGCTTCGTCTTTGGACCCACGGTGACCAGCGTGGCCTTTTTGTTATTAGTACAAGTCAAGCGCTTTTGGGCAGCTGCTAACAAGACACATTTGTCTGTCATCGGAGGGGCTTTGGTTGTTTTCCAAGTGCTGTGACCACAGGCCGCTCTTCCCGCGGCCCGATGGCTGTGCTCGGTGGGGCTGCGCTCACCCGGGAGGAGAACCGACTGATAAATCATGAAATTTCCGCATCAAGGTGAAGGTATTGACTCTCGGCACCGAACCTGACAGAACGCAGCAGAGAGGAGACAACCATTTGTCTTCCCCAAAGGACAAAAGGGTCACGGGTTTCCCTCAGTGGGTGCGGGGACGCAGGCCCGCTAACCTCCCCCCACCCGGGAGGCCGCGGGCACGCGTCGCGGGATGGGACTGGGCCACGTCCGGGGTTTTATTTGGCGTCTCTGGCCGGTCAGGGTGCCTGCCCGGCTTCTGGGACAGGATGTGGGGTGCCAGGGAGATGGGGGGACCCCTTAAAAGCACAAGAGTGAACAGCATCAACGGAAGTGCAGAATAAGGCAGCGATGACAGGGGGTGAAAACAGAACCCCACGAGTCACCCTGGCAGGAGAAAGTCCTGTAGCTTCAAGGAGGAAGACCAGGGCAAGCATCAGAACCACCGTTTCAGCGGAGAAGCCACCGAGGGAGCGTGTGAGCCTTCTGTTGCCGAAGAGGAGAAGAAATCGGCCCCGCCCGCCGTGGCCCTGGAAGAGTAGAAACAGGGGCGATGCCTCTCGTGTTCTTCCTGGCTGCCTGCAGCCGCGGAAGCCACAGGCCTCCTTCACCGCGTCCCTTTGGCCGCGCGCGAGGCCATGGCCCAGGCGGGAGGCGGACGGGGTGAGTGGGGTTTGCTCTCGGGGCTGTGCCAGCCGGGATGGGGACGCCCCTGGGGTCCAGGGGCTGCTCGTGTTTTCATTTGAAACCTTTGTTTTCGAAGGTCTTTAGGCTGTCGGTGAGGCTTGGATCCTAAAGGCTGAACCCGAGAAAAAGTCCGTTTAAAAAACTATCATTTGAATCAGTTGGGCCTTTTTAATTCATTACAGAAAGTGCAAACTTGAGTCATTCGAACTTTCTTAGAATGGTTTTTCAATAAAACGAAAGATGGGAGCCTCTTCGTCGGTGACGTGGACTGTTTGCTACGCCCCCCAAAATAAATACATCGAAGTTTTCAAATGCGCCTAACGAGCATGTGAATAACTTGGTTCCACGCGGGACCCGGGTGCCTGTGGCTGGCGCCCGTGCTCTAGTGGAAGACGCATTACAGAGCATGTTAAATTTTAAATACAGAACCTCCCATCGGGACAGTAGGCCGCTGCAGATCTCTGTACCTGTCGGTGTAAATCATCTTTGGGGGAAGTTTCTCAAAGGTGCAGCCTGGCAGTGGGTCCGTCATCCGCCTTCCAGACGCCACCCTTCCTGCCCTCGTGACAGCCCTTCTTACGCCCTCCACGCATGGGAATCCTACCGCCTGACAAGGTGAGCTCTGCAGGGTCGGCCCAGCCTTCTACCGGCCTGACCCTCTCCCACCCGGAGCATCTGGGGACCAGAGTCAGGGCATCTGGGCGGCGGGGTGTAGAGGGGATTCTGCCAGATTTCTTCCCCATCTTTTCATCCTCCCAGGAGAAGGCCCTTGCCGGGGACTCCCCGTGGCCCTTCAGGCCTCAGCCTGGGGATGGGAGGGGGTGGGGCTGGCGATGTGGCGCTCCTGCCCCTTCTCAGGATCCGTGTGTCTGGTGCTGGGATCAGCCAGACGCTTTAGCCCCAGAATCACTTCCACCCCGCTGGTAAAGACCAGCCCGGCGCCGTTCCTTGCGAGCACGTCCGCAGTGCCCTTTGGGATGAACGAGCGCCAAGCCCGCCCTGGGGCTGCTGTTCCTCGGGTACTTTTACAGCAGGGCCTCGGTGCCGCTCAGGGCGTCCGGCCGCTGTGCACCCCAAGCTGAAGACGGCTCCGTTTGCCTGTGTGCTTGTCGGTTACAATGGAGGTCGTTTCCAAAGTTGACCCATTTTACCACCATGGAGGTGAGCCACACGTGTGCGAGGTGCTGGGGCCGCAGCCTCACGTGCCCTGCCCGCGAGCCACCTGCCAACGGTCCCTCCTCACACCCTGGTGACCGGCCCAGGCCGCGTGCGCTCTGTCATGGCACCAGGGGGCCCACCTGCCAGCCACCTGCCTCTTCTTCAGCACCCCCGACGCTGTGCCCATCTGATGCCTTCTTTCCTCCGCGCTCAGAGAACACCCGCCGACAGTAATAATCTTTAAGGCGAGCGTAGCGTCCAGGGTGGGATGGTGAGGCTTCGTGTCGACGTGACTTGGAATTTACCCGTGGTGTCCGGCGTTCAGTGTGTCCCCGAGGCCCACCTGGGCCTGGTACTCTGCACGTGATGCAGAGAAGGTGGGAAAGCAGCTGCGTCTTGTGGGTGCGCTCGCGGTGGGTTCCTCGTGGTGGGTTCCTCGCGGGGCCCCAGGCTGGCTTCACCCTGGCAGCCCCGTGCCTGGTTCTGGGCGCCCGATCCAGCTGACTCAGAGCCTGATGGGAACGAAAAAGAGAAGAGACCGTAATGAAACAGTCCCGAGAGCTGTTCGGGTCTCCGAGGAGAGGGGCAGCCGTGGCCCTGTGGGGTCTGTGGGCAGAGCGCCCCTGCAGAGACGGGGGGCCGGGGCTGGCGGGCTGCGCCCCCGCGCGTCGGCGGCGGGGTCGGGGGTCCGCAGGCAGAGGGCAGAGCCTGCGCCACGGGTGGAGGAGATGGAGGGAGCGCATCAGGCGGGACTGTTTTACTTCAGAGACGTAATCCAGGATCCTGTGTTCGAGGACTCTGTTTTGTGATTTCAACATTTACGTTAATCTTGGCGATGTCTTTAAAGGCTCTGCCTTAGAACGTTGCTTTTCCTCTTTGTTCACCTTGAAAAACCAGGGGTTACAAACGCCTCCGTGGGGATTGAGGAGGGCCAGCTTATCCCCTGGACTGGGGGGTCTCTTCCTCGGCCCTCCGCTCCACCCCTCACAGCTGGGGGCCTGCTCACCCCAGTTCCGGCCTCCGTTCTTTTACGCAGACGCCCCGCAGACAGTATTCAGGCCGTGAGAGGCCTTCCCCTCGGTATAGGCACAGCTGGTACATGCATTCTAATCTAGGTCAGGGGTGTTACTTTCACTTAAAAAATTTTGTTCTTTATTCAGATACAATTCACACAGCCTAAAATTCACCCGAAGTTTACAATTAAGGGGTTTTCAGTACAGTCACAGAGCTGTGCAACCACTAAGCTAAGTCAAGAACAGTTCATTACACAAAAAGGAGCCCCGCACCCGCCAGCAGTCCCCCCGCCCCCCCGCCAGGCAGCTACGAATCTACTTCCTGTATCTATGCATTTGCCCCGCTGGACATTTCCCGTGCATGGAATCATACAGTGTGGGGTCCTTTGTGACCAGCTCCGTCCACTCACGTTTCTCCCGGGTGGAGGCGTGATCAGCGCTTCCTTCCTCTGTGTGTCTGAAGGGTCTTCCCTTGTACACAGAGACCACATTTTATCCATTCATCTGTCAGTGGAGCCTTGGTACAGTCGCTTCTCAGGATCCGCTGGGGATTGGTTCCAGGACCAAAGCTGTGGATGCTCGTGTCCCTTACAGCGTGGTCCTTCGTAGCCGAGGTCAGGGCTGCGGTTGGTTGAATCTGAGGATGTGGGACTGGCGGATGCAGAGGGCCGACGGTAAGACAAGTGGTGCTGCTGTGAAACATTGGTGAACAAGTTCTCGCATGGATATATGGGAAACGTCACGTTCACCTTGACTTCTCCAAGTCAGAAGTGAAGTATACCTTCTCCATTGGCTTAGAATTTTCCAGAAGCCCTGTGGGTCCTCGTGGTCCTTACGCGTTACTGTGGAGCACCTACTGTGCGCCCTGCGCTGAGCAGGGCAGGGGCTGTGACACAGGGTGACGGCTGCACCTTCCGGGAGGAGCGTGTGATCGGATGGCCTGGGACGTGTGCCCCGGGGGCTGGTTGCCTCGGGCACACGGGAGGGAGGGGTCTTCCCAGAGCAGGACCACCTCCAGCCTTGGGAGGGGTGAACTTCCAGAGCTCCTCTCTCGGCTTATCTCTGTACGGAGATCTTAACGCGGGTTTCAAGTGTGCCGACCCGACCCGCTGCCCGCATGGTTCCCCACAGAGCGCTTTGTTGCCCACTTGGGTTTTACCCCTCCCGGCTCAAAATCTCTAAGAGGGTCGACAGCACAGGCACGCTTGATTTTTCTTTCTTAAAGGAAGGGTGACGTCTGGGTCGTTTGTGCTCTTCGTTCTGTCGAGGATGATTTTTATTGGCCACCTTCTCCCTCCCTTTTGTTCAGACTCTTTTACACGTGGAGGAAAGGGGCTACCTTGGCTGGAACAGCCGGGGTGGGGGAGGGGAGGGTTGCAGGGTGGCCAGTGCCCCTCCCCTGCCTCCCTGGGGAGCGTGTCTCGGGGGTCCCTGTCGCCGGGGGCCGAGCCCTTGGAGGAGTGGGAGCACCCGACGCCGCGTGCCTTGGTTTTCCTCGGCTGCCGGCCTGGGCTCCGTAGACGTCGTTTGAACGTGACTATAAAAGCCGTAATCTGGTGCATTCTTCGAGGTATGTAAACAGCATTGTTTGAATGCAATCCAGCAGTTGTCGGCAAGGGTATTATTTTGGGAACAAGGAAGACGTGCTGTCCCCTTTTCTGAGTCTAGTGTCACATCACAATGCCGCCGTCCGCTGCCAGGCGGCGGTGAATGGCGCAGGTCCCTGTGCGCCGGGCCGGGCGTGTGAATACCAGAGTCCTCCCCGTGAGGCCGAGGCGGTGCCTGACTTACAATTAGAAGTCAAGCGTGGCGCTTCTCCCATCCTCAGAAGCCTTGGTGACACGAGGTACCCTCGGCTTAGCGGGTCGGAGGGGCTCCCCCGTGTGAAGCCGACGCTGCCCTGGGGTGGGTCTGATGCTGGAAAAGCCACGCCCCTTCGATGCGGGCGACCTAGGCTGAGCCGCTTGGTGCTTGGCGTTGGAGAAAGTGCCCGGCGCCTCCCGTCTGTCCCTGCTGTGCCCAGGCCGGCTCCGGGGCAGCGCCTCGTGGTGAGTGATGCAGGCCCACCGTGGCCTTTGTGTTTCCCGTGCACGGTGCCTGGCTCACCCTGCCGAGTTCTGTGATTGAAATTCATTGCCGAATTTATTGAGAAATTAATGAGAAAAGCTGCAAAGTATTGACTTTGAGAGGAAAACACAACTCATCTTGAATGAGGAGGAAAATGCAGCAATAATTTAGCCGCTATTGATTTGGCCCTGTCCATGTATCGATCTTCATTTTACAATATTAATTTGCACCTGCAATCGGCTGCTAAGGGAACCGATTTCATTTCGTGGCCGCGTTAATGTGCAGAGCGAGAGGTGCTCTTACGAAGTGGGGTGTTGCGGGCGCGTTGCGGAGGCCGGCTGCTCTCTTTCTATCTTTGCTTGTTACTGAAATAGACTAAAAATGAATTTTTTTGTCGGACAAAATATGAAAGCAGAAACCTATCTCCGGCGTGGCCCTCCTCTCGGCTGCACGGCCCGCTCTCGGGCGGCCGCACAAGGAGCCGCCAGCCGCCTGGAACTCCAGCCACCTCTCCTCATCAGGCCTGGACCAGTTCAAAGTTCATGAAATTTCTATGAGCATTGATCTCGCCCCATTGATTTTTTTTTTTTGCAGCAGATCTTTGAAATTTTAATTTCCTGAGCATCTGAATTTCTTATAGATGAAATGCACTTGGAGGGGACAGTTGATGATAAAGTGGAGAACTTAGCATCATTTTAAAGCCTAAAAAAGGGAGGAGAAAACAAAACAAAACAAAAACCGAAAGCCAGGCGCTCGCAGCCCGGGTGTCACGTCTTAGAGGTGGAGCGGTGGCGGTGCTCCGGCGGGGCGAGGTGCGCGGGAGCTAAATACCAGTTTTGTCTTGCGGCCACGCATTTTTCATGTAACTTTTTATACAGTCATTTTTGAAAGGAAAGCTATCTGGAGAAACAGCAGGACAGAGAAACATTCTTCAGTGCACAATCATTTGCTCACAGCAGTCTTTATCACCTGGTCAAGTTCACCTAGTTACTTATCAGTGGGACATTTAATAACCTCAAGGTGATATAATTGCTATTGGCATTTTTCCCCCTTGGATTCAGCTGGTTAATGTGTAAACTACTTGTCAGCAAATAGCACTTTGTCACTGAAATCACTAACACCCTCTAGAGGGATGTCTTTGTATTGAGCAATTTAATTTTACTTTATTTAATTTTTACACATTACAACCTGTGTTCATTCAGGCACACTGAAGGGTTGCAGCCTGTCGGGGCAGGGTCTGGGTATCCCTGTTAGTAAAATATACTATATCTTATTTAACAATCCCCATTGCTTTAATTGAAGTGCGTTCTTGTCCCTCGGAAAAGGAACTGCAGATGTTCTTATTATGTAGTTATGTTGCTAATGTGAAAAACTGCCTCATTACGAGGATCTGTTTGTAGCTAGAAAATTACTGCATTATGACAAATGCATGATTGGGAAGTTACAGGAAGATGATCATTATTGAAATGAAACTGGAACTCATTTAATAGCTGCAACCAGCAGCTGGAATGAAGCAAATGAATGTCTTCCTGTTTTTATTGTTGTAGCAGGTTTTTCAGGCAGAAGGAGAATTTGTGCTAAACCTGAAACTTCTTGTATCTTTCTTTGCTCGCTGGGCTTCGGTTTAAGCAGCGCAGAGGCGATGCTAAAAGTGGCTAGTTTCCTACCTGTGACTGTCCCCCTTGTGCACTAAGGACACTGTTTTAAAAACACAACTGTAAGAACAGCTAGTCTTGGTGTACTTAAAGTCGGCGGCCCTGCTCGCTGGCTGGGCTGGTCTCCAGGTCTCCCCTGCAGGAGTGGTTGGGAGGTTGCCATCACAATTCAGCCTTGTCACCGTGACCCCTCCTTCCTGCCCCAGACCCAGTCCCTGTTTGCAGGCAGGGCACCTCCAGCCAGGCCTGGGGGGCGGTTGGGGGGGATCCCAGCACCCTGGGCAGGCAGCCCATTGAAGCCGCAGCAGCATGAACAGGGGGTCAGCTCTGCTCGGGGCTGCTTTTCCCTGATGCCCTTGGGGAGCGGGTTTCCCACAGTGGAGCCCCCAGGCATGTAGTAGCTGCTTAATAAATGTCGAGTGGATGAACCGGACTTAAAGGCATTCGGTTTGGCCGTTTTCCTTCTAAGAGAGGTGGCTCTTTGTAGGAAACATTCACTGGCCCCAAACACATACGCTGCCCAATCTGAAATTCTGTTTCTGTGTTATCAACCCAGAGGTCCGGAAGATGTCCCCTTGCTTCATTGAATTACGTTTAGATGTTAATGGACTTGCTGTTCGAGTCTAATAAAATAATCATATACGTTTTGGGGTATTAGAGATCAGCACAGACTGCGGGGCAGGGTTGGCTGACAAAGAAGGCTGAGCCATCAGAATGAAAACTAAAACTATGTATGTCACAAGAAAGGAAATGCCACTGACTCTTGCCCATTGGTACGTTTCTAACTGCAGCCGGCCGACTGGAGCTGCTCTGGCCGCAGCTGCAGCTCAGAGCCTGATGCCGCTTTCTGCTGCCACATTAGCTCCGGCAATCCCAACTTGAACTGACATCACAGACCGTTAAAATTTTATCAGTTGCGGAGTGATTAATCCCCCAGTACACGGGCATGACTTAAATATTTAGAATGCTGCTTCTGTTATGACTTTAATGCATGTAAAGTAACGAGATTAACTCCAGTACACTCAAATATATTTAAATATGTATCCTTCCCGAGCTGTAGGCTATTCCGGCGTGTAGGACTCATTGAGTCTATGTGGCCGTGTCAGGCTCTATTTGTATGACCCGTGCTGGATGCTGGCCTGCATATGATAGCCGGATATCTGGCCTTTCACAGGCTGCCTGATTGCCTGCCCCATTTGGCATAAATGGAATGTGATTCCCGGCTACTCCAGCTTCTGGTTCATTCAGGTTTTACTGCTGTGTAATTTTCTTAGTCTAAAATAAAAGCTCTCCAACAAAAATTACTATGCATTAGGCCACGGTAGCCTACTCAAATGGATATTAATACGGTTTATCTCTAAAAGGACGAATAATGTATTTGAAACAGATAAAAGGCCCTCCACTAAATGAGGAATGTTAATATCTTATGGCACGGTTAATAAAGAGATATTTCACAAGGGACATTTGTTTTATGACTTTTGATACAACAGCCTTGTAATCTGACATATCTTAAACGATATAATTTTGTGCCTGCAGTCATCTCTTTTATAGGTAGCGGCCCATCGTAGCAAGATTTGAATTCAGAACAAATAACGGGCACTAATTACTTTTTTTTTTGCGGGGGCGGGGGGGGCGGTTTATTTTAAAACTCACCCTCTCCGACGCAGATCGGTGGAAATCCCTGCAGAAGGGTGGACGCTTATAATACATTTTGAGAAATGTCTTGGTTTTTCCCCCTTCAGCAAAAAATAACATTTGTTTTTGTTGTGTTTAAGGCAGAGTTTAAATTAATTTAACCCAGTGACACATGTTCAGAGACTAAGCACGCTGCTAAATAATTCCTGGGAATAAACTGCTCAGGAACCAAGTCCATTAATTTACGGCTCTCCTGATGCTGACAGATGTGAGGGCCGGAGGAGGACCTACAAATATTAACATAAAACAAATTTGCTTTATTCTTCTTCATATTTCTTCTTCGTCCCGACTTGAGCTCACCCAAGGCTCCTTCTCTAATTATCCACGAGGTCAGTAAGCAAAATTGGGCAGAAGCTGGGAGATCAATACAAATTATCCCTGAGCAAACCAGTGCTGACAGCTTGAATCGCAGCATATGTTTACCCAAAATCAGGCAATTTATCTTAATATCAGCAAAGTAATGCAGTGCAGGTGAAAGGTCAGGCAATCTCTCCCCCTCATAATTACCCAGTTCTAAAACAGGAAAGTGGTATTGATTGGCCTGGCTTGGTGCTCTGTGACTGGACGTGCAGAGCCGTGGCCTGGCTCGGCCGGGCCCTCCTTGTGCACTCCGCACGCGGAGGATTTATCAGATGTGCACGAAGGGGCTTCTGCTTTCTCCTCCCGTTGTAGAGTTTGCCAGCCAAGTCTAGGTGACTCCTTGTCTCGCCTGGCATGGGGCGGAGGGCTCTGTGGGGTGTGGCCCTCGGAAGGCCGCCGCCCGGCCCCGCGGATGGCAGCCGCTCTCGCAGACGCGGAGGTGGGCCGTCCCACCCTCAGTGATCAAAGCCCCCGCACCCGCCAGAACCGAGAACATGTCTCTGCTCCTGTAGTTTGAAGACAAGGGCCCCTTCTTCTCATTCTTCCACGTAAATCCGTCGGGCTACCATAGCGGAGCCCCCGGTGGGATTTCTAGCCGCAACAGCGGCGCCCGCCCCTTGCCCCCCTCGCCGTGTCCAGCACGGCGAGACCTACAGTCTTAGGATGGCATGTCATCTTCCGAACGTCCGACCTCGTTCTTGGCGGTGCGCTCAAGACGTAAACGCTCTTTGGGCTGAAGCGGGAGGTGAACGGTACCCCCGTGTTTTTTTCTACTGCTTTAAGATCTTTTTGGTCCTAGAAGGAGAATGTCAATTCCACTGAAACATCGGGAATGTCTCCCCCAGAATGAGAGTGTATGGTTATTACAAGTCATAAAGCTTCTGAAAGCTTGCATTAAAGCGTCTATCACCTGTCGGGGCATTTGCATGAAATCAATAGCGGCCGCCCATCTATCTTTTCTGATCACCTTTCATCAGGCCGATTCATTAAGTCGAACAGTCATGGCGATTAGCTGGGGGAGAGGAGAAACCTGGCGTGTTAGGGATGCACAGTGGGCCACCTTTTTTGTTCCCCAGTCAAGACACATAAGACTTCACCGCATCCTTTTTTGGGCCAAGTCGCTGGGTGAGGCCCAGCCACCCTGCTCCCTGCACTGCACTTTCGCCTGACACCCTTGTCCCGGCCAGGCAGAGACATGACAAATCGTCCCCCAAGTCACCGCTGACAGCTTCTGATGATGAATGGTTTGATTATGAAGTGGTTTTACACATATAGAATTTACATCACAGAGAGTTAGAAATTTTGCCGTGTCACCTACGCCGAGGCATTCTGAAGAGCTTTACTGTTTGCAAAGGAAAAGGAGGGCAAAATCGCGGCAGAAGCCATGTCATGTAAAATCAATATGTCGGATCAATGCTTTATTAACAAGAAAATGTCTTACTTCACATTCCTGTGCGGACCTTTGTCTCCGGCACGTATGATGGAATGTCAGATCATATTGCGGTCCTCAACTTTCGGGCGCGTTATCCAGTGTACGTGCAAGTCTTCCGGCGGCGCTTACGAGACCCGCCGTGGGTGTTGACACCAGCAGCCCGAGCACTCGAGGATAACGGTGACCAATTATTCCGGAAAGCACTTTCAAAGGCAGCCTCTAACCTTGCTCCTTGAAGCTGTAGCCTTTGTGTTCCCGGCGCTCCGCAGACCTGCTGAGTTGGGTGGTGTTAATCATCAAATTACGTGCTGACTAATGAGTGATGGCCCAAATTGCGGGCTGAGTAATGAATAGATGGCGGCAGGTCTTATTAGTCTCAGAAAACCCCCTGATTTATGTCGCGCCATGCACCGTGGCGTTACTCCACGGAAAACGATATCTACATCAAGAAGTAATGTACTCTAATAAGTATTTTCATCTTAACTCGCGTCCCCGGGCCTCCGGGCTCAGTTTTTGTTGGAGTCAGGCAGAGCCATAATAAAGCCCAATGGCTCCTTATGAAGCTTGTTAAACACAGAGGCTGCAGTCGGACGGAGCCCCGGCCGTGATTCATGCTCCGTACACAGCGCGCGTGCCGCTGATTTATGGCCGCGCGCAGTTCATAGTCAAAATTACAATTTGAGGGATAAAAAGATTAATTACTATTTGTGGCCAGCAATTTCGTGAGGCTGGTGGAATGATACTGCCCTACATCAGTTTGTAGTCAGCCATTCACAGATTATTAAAGCTTTGCAAGAATAAGTGCTCCTCCTGCCTGGTTTGTGCTCAGGCAATATGCTAGACAAAAAAGGACCACAGGGATAAATCTGAAGCTAGCAATAGCTGGACATATGTCATAATTGCCAGTTTCCCATAAATCCCCAGCCGGTGTGGAAGGCCCTGTGTAATGTAGACAGCGATGGCGACCATGGTGATGGCTGTGTATGGCCCCGAGACCTGCAACTTTCTGACTGCTCTCCCATTTTTACAATATATTGAGTAACCCTTTGACTCTCCTCCAGTCTAATTATAGATTAGAAATAATCATTGCTTTTATGTGCAAAAGAAAGGGGGAAACCTACTCCTTAGGACAGAGCTAGCTTCCAGGGGTGCTTGCCTTCAAGAGCCTCAGAACAGGAGAATCACACACTTATTTGTAAGCGTGCAATAAATGAGTAATGGATGGCATAAAAGTAATTAACCTGACCTGCATTTCTGTGTCCTGTTACAGCCCTTAATGAACCAACCATAGATTACGGCTTTCAGAGGTTGCAGAAAGTGATCCCAAGACATCCGGGTGATCCCGAAAGGTTACCCAAGGTTAGTAAAAGGGCAAGTGGCGCCCTGTCCGCGGGGGGGCCGCCACCGGGCTGGTTCCGGTTTGGGGGCAGCAGGTGCTCTGGGAAGGGGGGGCTTCCAGATGCCCCAAACCCTGGCCCACGGCCCGGCCGACAGGTGTGGGAGCAGTCCCGGCCCGTGCCTGGCGCGGTTCAGAGGTGGGCAAAGGGTGGCAGGAGGGGCCGCGCCGTCTCCAGTCTTGCGTTTCATCTCTGCGGGCCCCTGTTTTTAAAGGAGGAAAAGAAAGGCTTCTCTGATACACGTATTTTGGATTCTGCAAGGGGGACGTAAACTTCCGCGTAATGAAATAGTTCAATTAAACATTTTCCACTCCAGTAGCCCGCGCTGATTTCAATCTAAGCAGCCCCAGTCTGATCTGTGATTACTTGACTCTTGTTTTCCTTTCATTTTCTAAAGCTCGATTCAGTTTAATCTTTTGTTTACAAAGCTTTTGTTATAAGTCCCTGACTTAGCAGGCTAACAAATGAAGTCCCCATATTAATATCTAGAGGGACTTTTCATTTAAATTCAACAAAGACAAACGCTGCCCTGTTGTTTATGCACACGCCACGTATCACAGGAATTTCATTTTGATGTATAACATTAAAGATAAGTCAGGCTTATAATCTTCCCTCTCCTTTGATATAATTTTGTCTCTTTCTTTAGAAGCCATCTCTGATTTTCAAGGCCAGTTGAAAAACACAAAATGAAAAATGAAGTCATAACATTATGACTGATTATTTTATATTCCACCCCCGTGTTCTCCCAAGTCTTGACCACCTTCGAGTTTTATTAACACAATAAAGCCTTTTAGACGTTACCTTTTTAATGCTCAGCATGAGCATAAGCAATATCGTTAGGCTCCTTTTTAATTTGTGAACACGTAGCGAGGGATGTCAGATGTTCACGGTTAGCATCTCGGTGGCCAGGGAAGGATGTTTCACAAGCGCAGAGCAGTTCACGGAGGGGTTCTGTTCCTGAGGGTGCGCTCCCCCAAGGAAGACCCGAGGGCTGCCACGTCGTCACTCGGGGGCTTCACCGCCAGCCTCAATCCAGGCGTGGCTGTGCGGGGCTGGCCACCCCCATGAACAGGAGGCCCCGTGTGCTTCTTGGCAGCCCATGTAAACACTGGGTTTGAGGCCGGGTGAACTCAGGGAGGATGCCCAGGCGGGGGCCCTCTGGGGCCCTCCTGCAAGACCCCACTGGACAGCCCTCTCAGCTGCATCAGCTGGTGTTCGCACCACA